>NC_056741.1:257897085-257932543 GCF_019279795.1 Protopterus annectens | reverse complement strand
AGTTTGTAAGAGCAGCATTTAAAAGTTGTCTGTATTTTGACCTTTGTCATATTTTTATTTATGGCCTTATCCAGATTTCTTGCTCTGAGGTTGAGTATATAAAATGTGTCATGGGCTCGGAGCCATCAGCCAGAGACGTTTCAAATTGTGACATACTTGTACCCCCACTCCCCCATGTAGTGACTTTAGATGTGTCCAGGTTTAGAGTATCTCTCCAAGGTAGATGTGTCCAGGCAAGGAGCACAGAGTATCCAAGGTAGATACAAGTACAGTCATGGCTTTTAATCTGTCCTTTTGCAGAATGTTCTGGTTTTCTGTAATTTTTATACTGTTTTTGTGCATTCAGAAAATGCAGTTTGTTGGCTGCTTGTCTTTTTTATACTTTATTTTGACTGGCATTCCACTCCAGTAATGTATTTAAAAGTAATTTATTTTTTTGATTCATCACAGCCTTTGCTTCCCATCTAGATATTAAGCAAGCTGTCATGTAGCCAAGGCATTGAAATATTGTTTTCTTTACCACCTCATTTTTGTTTTGATTGGACTCTCATAGTGATAGCTTGTTGGCAAACAGGGAAGCAGTGTATTTAAAATACCAGCTTTTGTGATATTGAGCATAGTGAAAGAATGCTAGCAAATGTACTTTTTCCTGTAAGAATAAATGTTTACACACTTCGCAGTCTTGGTTTCTGCACCTAAAGTAGCAAAATGCCAGGTAATGTGTGTGTATGTATATATGTATGTATGTATGTATATATGTATATATATGTATATGTATATATATGTATGCATATATATATATATATATTTATATATATATATATATATATATATATATATATATATATATGTATGTATATATGTGTGTATTTTTATTTTGAAAGTATTTTAAGCTAATGTCTTGGAAATGAACAAATTTTAATGATTGACTAATACAATGGATTAATACACTCCAGTGAATTATACTGGCTTCAGGCTACACCTGGCAAAACAATACTGTCTGAGGTAGTTAAACATTCATTTGGCCCTCCCCCAAGACCCACTTCAGATTGCACCAACTTTACAGAAAGGCTGCAGATTAATTATATAGTGTGGAGAGACTCTTAACTTAAGAGCAGAATAACCCTTATTAGATTCTGGAAGATCAGAAGGCTAGGAATTCTATTCCCTCCCCAAAACTAGCAGCACAAAGTAAATGGCTTTAAGTTATAAAAATTTCACACTCTTAAATGAAGTTGGAGACCGAGTGTCTACAGGCTGAATAGATTGGTAGTTAAAACATGCAGAAAATGCTGACTTTTATGGGTTTATGGCAGTCCAGGTGTTTACCCTGCCCTGAGGATTAATGTTTCATATGTTTGTTTTAGTGTACTTGTGATCATATTCAGTAGTTAACTTGGCAACAGCAAGCAGTCCAGTGACACATTTATCTAAGTTAGCTGATGTGCTTCCCTCTTAAACTTGCACTGCAGTGTTATAGTTTTCTTTGTTGTACTCTTAACATTTTCCCAGAACAAGACGTCTGAGTGTAAATAATTATTTTTTAGGGGGTGAGTCATTAGCACTACTACTACTGCACTTATATATTGTCTGAGAGTAGCTATAATTATAAGAAAATGAAAAACATAACAACATTTTCAGTTAGGGTAGAATGCTTGCATTAGAATAATCTAAATAAGAAGGCAGTGTACTACACATGCCTTGTGTTTTAAATTGGTATATGTGGTACTTGAATACTTCAGAATCAGTACATGTGAAATGGGAATGTGTATTGGTCTGGGACTGGTACTCTGTATGCATCCTCCTTTTCTGGAAAATAAAATTAAAAGATATTGTGCATACAAATAAGGAAACGACTGCATGTGAAGCTTGTACATGACTATGGTGGTTACATAACATAATACAGTATGATATTTTTGGCCATTTTTAGTAGTCTTTCTTTCAGGAGGTTGGGGCATTTTAGATAATTTTTGTCAGAAATAGCCTGGGGGGGGTCTCTGAAATGAAATGGCCTGTAGTTTACACACACACACCAGCAAATAAAGTAAGATTATGTGCAAGTTCTTGGCTATTGTGATGTGAAAGAAATGCAACCATGGTGATTTATTTTGCTTAAACATTGTAGGCTGAAAGCAGTTTCTCTGGGTAGGGAGTTGGGCTGGGGGCAATGCTTATGTGAATAGCTGTAGTTCTGTCTACATTTTCAACAGTAATGTCTATTTCACTCAAGTAAGATCGACCAGAAGCTGAAGCTCTGAAATCTGAGTGGTTTGTATGTGTGTGGTGGTGGTGGTGGGGGGTCAAGGAATTTTTGTTAAACCATGTTTTATTGTAGAAAGTCTGGTAAGTAAAATTAAATGTGTACTTGGCTGATGCACACAAGCTGTGATAGTGAGTCTGTCAGCAAAATGAAAGTATGCAATGCAGTTGTTAGTATTTGTACTTTAATCCTGACCAGTAAAAAGCAGCTACTTCATTAGGTAATGGGAGGGGGGGGTGTTTGTGAATTCATTGAGGTGACTGCCCTTGTTTACTGTCAGTTATGGCATTGCAAGATGACTGTTTGGGTAAAGTCTGCTGTTGGGCAAGCCTGTAACTACCATTTCTGTGGAATGGACTAAATTAATGCAGCCATTTGCAGTTCATTACTGTTTGCTTTCTGATTTCAGAGGTTTTTGAGCCAGGTACTTTTGGTAGGCTGTTGGGATGGGGGACTCATGTCGCCAGTGTTGGAATGAAATAACCATTTAGTGTTGTAATTCTGGCTTTGCAAAACTCTGAGGGAGTAAGCAATATGCATACAGGCTGTAGGACTACAGTCTCTGTGCAGCAGATATATTTTAATGCTGGAAGGAAAAAAGCAGAAAGTATAGTGGAGGCAATGGAATGACTGCCCCTGTTAGTCCTGCAAAGACAATGTAAGCTGTGACAGTGTGTGCATCACAAATGCATTAATAGTCTTTAATCCTGGCAAGGCCAAGCCAGATAGTTGGTAGATCATGGCTGTGGCACTGTCAATGAAATGAGTGCTGTTTCTGAAGCTGTAAATCATTACATGTATACAACAGTGGCACTTAAATAATTTCTGCAATATCTTCATTTCAGAGTTGCAACAACTCAACTACAACCAGAATGAGTGAACAGAGTGAGCAGAGTGTTACAGTGGCCTATCTGAAATCTATTAATTTTAAAGAGTTGACTCTTAATGAGAAGTTAAGAATCAAGAGAACTGGAAGACCCACACCTGATCTGAAGATAGTCTGCAGGTACAAGTAGGTCAAGAACATACACACGCAGCTTCAACAGGCCAGTGTATGACAAACACACCTGGATCTGTGGTTGTGAGGAAACAGCTTGTACTGCTTCCCATGTTTGTTATTTGGTGGAGAGGAAGCCTGGACATCAAAGGGTATGGATGACCTGAAGAGACTGGAAGAAAAGTCCAGAAGGCATGAACAGTCTGCTAAACATCTAGACAATGAAATGAGTCTAGCAGTGTTGGGAACTGTGGATATCCGGTCTCAGTTAAGTAGTGGATACCAGTTATCAGTAGAAAGACACAACAAGAAAGTGGCTGACAACCGTCATGTTCTGTCTATTTTAATAGAATGCATGAAGACGTGTGGTGCACAAGAACTAGCTTTCAGAGGTCATGATGAGTCTGAAGAGTCAAGGAATCCAGGAAACTTCCAGGCAATAGTAGAATTAGTCAGCCAGTTTGATAAGAAGTTGTTAGACCACATGACAGCTTCAACTGTTTTCAAAGGAACATCAAAAACTATTCAAAATGAACTCCTGGACTGCATGCTAACAGTATGCAGAGAAGAAATAAAAAAAGAGATTCGTACTGCAAAATTTATAGCAGTAATTGCAGATGAAACCACTGATTTTGCTGCGACATGGCAGATAGCTATTGTGTTCAGTTACATTGTCAATGGACAGGTGGTGGAACATTTTTGGGGATACTTTACACCACTTGGACAGACAGCACAACATATTGCTGTTGTGATAGAACAACAGTTGAAGGAAGTAGTGGGAGACCAGCATGAAAAAGTGATTGCTCAGAGTTATGATGGTGCATCGGTTATGAGTGGTATTCAGCATGGGGTCCAGGCCATCATAAGAGAAAAGTTTAAATATGCCTACTATGTACACTGCTATGCCCACCAACTTAATCTGGTAATGCAAAGAGCCGCACAACAGAATACTGAAGCAAGGATATTTTTTGTAACACTTGGTGGAATTCCAGCCTTTTTCAGTCGTTCAGCTCAAAGACAAGCTGCTCTGGATAATATAGTATCACGACGCATGCCAAGAGTGTCAGGAACACGGTGGAATTTTAACATCCGTACTGTAAATGCAGTGTACGAGAACTTGGAGTCGCTGGAAGAGTGCTTTGATTATTTGAGCAGGAATCCTACATCTGGTGCAGCAACTGTATTGGAAGCAAATGGGCTACTGCAATCACTTGAAGATGACCAATTTAAATTTTGGCTTGCTGTCTTCCATTGTATAATGCCCCATGTTGATGTTCTGTACAGGCAACTTCAGTGTCGTACCACAGATGCAACTGCTGTTGAAAAGGATGTTCGTACATTTTTGGATGCAATTGACATTGTCAGATCGGGTATCGATGGTATTGCAGAACAGTACCTACATACAGAGAACAGCCGGTCAAAACGTAGACGAGGGCCATCAGCTTCCCGACCACTGCATGAGACCTTGTCAATTGCTGCAAAGGAAGTGTGTGATGTCATAAGGTTCCAGGCAACATCACGATTTCAACAAACCGGCCATCTTCAAGCTTCTCAGTTACTTCTGCCTGGAAAGTTTTCAACATACATGAGAGAGTTTCCAGAAAATCTGTTCACAGGAACAATGGACAGCTATCCATTCCTGATGAGGGGACAACTTAGAACAGAACTTGGAGTGGTGTATCAACGTGAAGACTTTAAAGCAGCTGGCAGTGCAGTCAAGATGTTAAAATTCTTGTTGGACAACTCCTTAACCCGTGTGTTTTCGCAGACTTACGAAGTGTTGTTAATTATAGCCACCACACCAATGTCAACTGCTGAGGCAGAAAGGTGTTTCTCAACACTGAAAAGGATTGAAACATTTCTTCATTCTACAATGGGGCAAAACAGATTGAATGCTTTGGCTATGCTTTCCATAGGAAAGGAGTTAATGCAGAGTATACCCAACTTCAACCAGAGAGTTATTGATTATTTTGCACAAAATAAAGAGAGACGAATGGACTTCATCTATAAGTAATGGAAACGGGAAACGGAACACCATACAGGAAACGGAACACCATACAGGAAACGGAACAGGAAACGGAACACCATACAGAAGAACACAAGAGGCACTTATTTGGTACTATACTAGTGCTACAAGCACTTATGTAACCCAGCCACTGGGGATGCACAAGCCAGTGCATTTCTTTGTGCCGGTCCCAAGCCCGGATAAATGGGGAGGGTTATGTCAGGAAGCCTGGGCATCACCACATAAAACCTCCTGACAAAATTGTGGGACAATACAGATTTTGTTACAGGATTGGTCGAGGCCCAAGTTAACAATCACCACCACCAGTACTACTCTTTACCAAAAGGGTGCTGGCAGAAATTGGGGGGAGGGTACTGTTGGCTCTAGAAGAGGGGGAAGGCAGAAATTGGGGGGAGGCTACTGTTGGCTCTAGAAGAAGGGGAAGGCATGCCCAAAGGTAGTGTGATTTGGACATGTGCTGAGGAGGGATGCTACTAGGTATATTGGGAGAAGGATGCTAAGGATGGAGCTGCCAGGGAAGAAAAAAGGAAGGACTTGTAATTAGATTTATGGATGTGGTACAGGAAGTGATGTGGTGACAGAGCAAGATGCAGAGGACAGGAACCAATGCAAACAGATCTGATGTGGCAAACCCCTAACTGGAACAACTGAAAGACTGCAAGCACCTATTTGGAACCAGCTGGGGGTCATGTGAATATTATTTGCTTTGGGAAACTTAAAACTGTCCCTTTTGAGCCTCCATGAAAAAGGAGGTGGGAGAAATCCAGTATGACCTGATGTGTTCCAGACCACAGCTTCTAAGGTGCACGACAGCTTCTCCTCAGGTGCAGAAACTGAGTATGAACTACTGTTTGCAGTATACCGCAGAGGTAAGTGTTCAAACCAATGTGTGTGTATGTAACAATGTGTGCTGTGTAGACTATTCAGCATGTGCCATACTGACTGAGCATTTATTTCATGTAAATAAGTATGTGAAGCATTGATCCCATTGCACCATAGCCACCCCGTCTTGTTGGCCATACCCATCTTGTTGGCCACACCCATCCAGCTGTCTCCTGCAGCCCCCCTATGATTTGAAGTCACCAGCTGCCACTGGAAAGTGGTGGTGTAATATTACGTTGTTTTGGCAGGGTAAACTAGTGTACCTTTAGGAAAGTGGCAACTTGTGTAATCCGTTGTTTTGCGAATGTTTTTGACAGTTGAAAAGCTCATATGTGTGAAGAGAAACTTTTAACATAATGTAACAGAAGGTAATTTGTCCACACTGGGTGTTATGTTTTCTGCCCCTGGATGTTGTTAATGCTTCCTTACACTGAATACAGCTTTTATGTTTTGTGGCATTGCTTTTAACTGCTCCTTTAACTGTTGATGAGTTCAGCTAATGTATAGTTGTATGGACGCACTTGCGGAGTAAACATTTTAAGGTAACAGTTATATGAATCTGCATACTTTTTTATTTTGTTTGTAGTTTAGCTATCAGACCCGGAATTTTTTTTAGTTACCGGTGGGCTCATGTGTTTTGAAAAGTGGTACAGATGTGGACATCTAAGCGAGAAGATGTAGGGTATTCACATATTAGCATTAAGGCTAAAAATTGCTTTTGGGTTTGGAGGATCGCGTTTAAGACTGCATATAATAGAGAAGTACACGAAACGGTTGAGAAAGAAAAACATTCACGGGGAATGGCCGAGGAACTTTGAACTTGTGTGGATGAAAGGTTAGTATTACAAATCGATAGCTGGTGTGAGCCTATTTTATTTTGACGGATCGGTGCTGTCTGTGGCCTTTTATACTCAAATTCAAACCTTTTCTTTTTAAACAATGAGTATACTGGGTTTTCGCTTTTTTAACTTAAATTGTAACATTTGGAGGAATACTGGTACAAAGTGCATTTTGCTCAAATACTAAAATTTGGAGAAGGAAATACACTTGAATGTTTGGGAATGAGAAATAAGCTGGGAGCAGCACCTCTGAGGGCACCTGATGTCTTGTAGCAGGAGACTTCGTAGAGAAAGTGTATCAGAGTGCTGTACTGTGATGTATCCAAGAAGGGTAGGTAAATGTTGTGCTCCCGTCAGACAGGAGGGAGTAAAAGTGGCTGGTTAACGTAGGGTCGTTTGCAAAGTTAACATCATGGTCCTGGAAGATGATTTGATGATGTAGATGCTAGTCAGGTGAAGGTGATGGTTTAACTCCCAAGCCTAAATAATATGATGATGTAGATGCTAGTCAGGTGAAGGTGATGGTTTAACTCCCAAGCCTAAATAATATGATGGTGTTCCTTAATGTGAGAGAAAGTTATGTATTTACATATCTTGTTGAACAAAGTTATCGGACTACTAGACAAATAGGTAAATGATTTAAAGTAGTAGACTCAAGATAAACAACATATGGGCATTACATATCAACATTTTAGAGTGAGTGGTGTTGGGGAAACACTGCATCTGTAGTAATTATGTTTTATTTTCCAATGTATATTCTTAACTTTGATATTTTTTCTTTTTTTACCTTTTGCTGCTGTGACTACCATATGGGGATTTTTTTTATTTACTGCTGATTTTTTCTTTGGGGATTTTTATGCATTTTGCTGCTGTGGCTGCAGCTCTGGAATTATTTACTGGTGCGCATTTTACTTTTCAACTTTTTAACCATTGAGGTTTAAGTATAGATTTTTAAAACACCCTTTTCAAAAGAGTATAAATGAGAGGGATGCAGAATTACTGAAAAGCAGGCAAGCGCCATTTAACTAGATGTCCTACATATTAGGAAATGCCAAAGTAATCTTGTTAAACGAGGTTGGGGAACTATAGATGTGATAGTGTTCAATCTCGCTGTTTGTTCTTACACATGGGTTCGGAGCCGATCCTCGGCTCCGTGCCGGCCTCTTGCAAGCTCTGCATCGAGAAGAAGCTCGAGACAATCTAATACCCACAATCCCCCTCTGCCTTTACCTCAGATCTAGTTTGCCGCTGCTGCATACGCATCGTTGGGAGCTAGCTCGAGAGTTTCTAAGCTAAGATATAACTTTTTTTGTTGTATTTTATTAAGGATTCTAGTCTAGTTGATATTATCAGTGTTAACAAGTGTGATTGTGTTGTGGTTCCGTTAATTCTTTGGTACCGTTAACCTTATTTATCGGTATTTTTGTATCGGGGCCTACACCCTTCATATCTTACCATATTGAGACAAATTTTTACCGGATTTGACAATTACTCGATTGTGACTAACTTTTTTCGGATTTGACTGTTTTTCTGGAGTTGTCTTTTTATTCTACAATGTCTGAGAAGGTAAAGTCTGGTTTCAAGCGTTGTCAGTGTGGCCAGAAAATGTCGGTCACTGACAACCATAGTTCCTGCGTCTACTGCCTTGGCCCTCTCCACTTACAAGAGGATTGCTCCATCTGTCACTCTTTTAGTGGGAGGGTCATGACAGATAGGCGCAGGAAACTGATGGACAGAGGTCTATTGAAACCGGCTTTCCAAGAGGCTTTGGATGCTTCTGACCAGGCATCGAAGTCCTCTAAGGAATCGAAGACGTTGGAGCCTAAGTCATCGGCTCCGAGCTCTTCTTCAAAGGTTAGATCACCGGTTCCACAGACTTCGGGGCCGAGTGTTCAACTGGTATCGGTTCCTGAGCCTCGAGTCTTGGAACCGGTGATGGAGCTCCCTCCTTCGGCCATATTGAGGTCGGCTCCGTCTTCGGTTCCTTCGACCCATTCTTCCGCCAAACTTTCGGATGTCGATGTGGATCGCGTGGTGCAGAAGTTGTTGGAGCATTCGGCCCTCTCTAAACTTATTTCGGTTTCCACCCAGTTGGTGTCGAAACTTGAAGGCCTTCCTGTATCTCCATCCATTCCTCCTCCGAGACCGATTCAGTCTTTGGAGCCGGAAGAGGCTGATCTACTGATTGTGGAGCCCTCGGGTCCAGAACCGTCATTTTCTCGGTCTGTTCCCCTCACCTCGACTCCGGACCCGGTACCGGAGTCTCGGAGCCGACGGTCTGTTCTTGGTTCCGGGGCCGAGAGTCGAACCGACGTGTCGGTTCTGACTCTCCCCCTCGGGGCCTCGGCACGGATCGATTCGGCTCCGTCCTCGGGGTCGATGCCTTCGGTGCCCGTGTCGGGGATTCTTCCCATTTCTTCGGAACCGGGAGACTCTTCGATGCGGGACCCGGGAGCGTTCGACCTGATGAGGAAGGTGTTGTCTACCCAGACAACCACATCAGTGGAAGCAGTTTCTCCTCCCCATAAAGGGCCTTTGTCTTCATCTGCACCCACGGCCACATCCAAGCGTCGGGCACCAGTGCCTCAGCCACCCCTGGAGGTGCCCCTCTTCCTCGAGGCTTCTTGGGATGCTCCCCACGAGGAAGTCCCTAGGAAGAGATTGTGTAAGAGGAGACACTTGGATTCTCCACAGGAATCCTTGACATCTGATACTGACTTAGATGAGTCAGAGGGTCCCCTAAGTCACCTTCAGAAGATGTCTCTTTTTCAGACATTTTGGAGATCCTGAAACAGAGAGGTGACTGGCAGTCCCTTCCCTCTTCTGAGGATGAGTCAGTTCTGCTGAAGGCATTTGGTGCTCGCCCTTCCTCCTCCTGGGTCACTCCGCCCTTGACGAACTAATGGAACTTATTGCTCGAAGGACGTGGGAGACTCCTGACACAGTGGAACCTGTTCCAAGAAAACCGAACAAGTACATCACAGCACCTCAGGATAAGTCCTACCTTACAAAAGGAGTTCCAGTAGGCGCTATGGTGGTGGCTGCAGCCACGAAAAGGAGATGTCGGAGTCTTCGTCTGTCCATCCGCCTAATAAAGATTCTAGGACGATGGATAGATATGGGAAGCGCATTTTTAGTTCAGCGGCTTTTTCCATGCGGTCCCTGAACTATTTGACCCATTTTACACGTCTGCAGAGGGATCTAGTCAAAGAGTTGGGAGATACCCTCCAGGGTGCTACAGATGCAGCTGTCTCAGAGAAAGTGACAGCGCAACTTAATACCCTAACATCGATTGTTAACTCGTCCATGAGGCTGATTTCCTATGCAGCGGAAGGTTCGAGTAGGGCAGCAGCTTCAGCGATTGCTCTTCGTAGACAATCCTGGATGCGCCTATGCTCCTTGCGGAAGCCTTCAAGTCTTCCTTTACAAATGCCCCATTTGACGGTGCCACTCTTTTGGCCCCAAGGTAAAGGAGACCCTTACCCGGTGTGAACAAGAGGGAAAGACTCTGTCTGCTGTCGGAGTCCGTTTTCCACCCCAACCAGACCGTACCCCAAAGGGCAACGCGGTGGGAAAATGTGGTTTCGAAAACCCCAAGGGTCTTTCTCAGGCACACAGGGTGATGCCCCCTCTAGAGGCAGAGGAGGGGGCAGAGGTGGAAGATGCCGCCCTGGCGGCAGAGGGGGTCCGCAACATCAAGGTGACAGGGAAACACTCCCTGGTAAACCTTTCCAGCACTCCTGAGAGGAGGCCCTACTGTCCTGCTCTGGAGGCAGTCGGGGGTCGCTTAGCTTTATACCCTCAGGCCTGGCAAGATATAACTACAGACAAGTGGGTAAAAAGTGTAGTTACCAGAGGTTACTCCATACCCTTCCTATCCTATCCCATTCCAAAGAAAAGACTCCCAGATGTACCGCCCCATCTGCGAGAGCCAGCGGCTTTAGAAATTTCAAAGCTGCTAGAAAAAAGAGTCATCCAGCCAGTCCCAGCGGACCAGCAAGGATTCGGGACTTACTCAAGGTTCTTTTTAGTTCCAAAGAAAACAGGGGACTGGAGGCCCATTCTAGACCTAAGCTACCTCAATACTTTCGTCAAGAAAGAAAAGTTCGAATGGTCACGCTTCAATCGATCCTTCCATTCTTACAGAAGGACGAGTGGATGTGCTCAATAGATCTAGAGGATGCATACTACCACATCAAAATGGCCAGGGCATCCAGAGATCATTTGCGCTTCGGCTGGGAGCCAGTCACTTTCAATTTCGAGCCCTGCCCTTTGGTCTGACCTCAGCCCCCAGGGTCTTCACCAAATGTATGGCAGTGGTAGCGTCTCACTTGAGACATCAGGGATTCCAGGTGTTTCCGTATCTGGACGACTGGCTCCTTTCGCCACCACCGGCGTCAACTACTGCAGGCCAGAGACTATGTTCTTCAACTGTGTGTTCACCTAGGGATCTCCGTAAATTTCGGAAAATCCTTACTTCAGCCATCACAAAATATCTTGTTCATAGGAGCAGAGTTAAACACCGTCAATTAATTCTGAGGCTTCCCCAGAAAGGATATTATCACTGCAGACTCACATACGTCTTCTACTCTTGTCAAGGAAATCTCCTGCAAAACTAGTACTGAAGGTGTTGGGCCTCATGTCAGCCTCCCTTATTGCAATTCCCCTGGGAAGGCTGCACATGAGAGTCCTACAATGGCTACTGTTTGCTCAATGGTCATTTCAACAACTACCTCTAACACACGAGATTCTTATAACAAAGACTTGCAAAACAGATCTAAACTGGTGGCTTCAAACGTGCAACCTTTCCCAGGGGAGGCCGTTTGTGCTACCCACAGTTACGGTGACCACGGACGCTTCCCTGATAGGGTGGGGGCATCTTTCAGGGACAGACAGTCCAAGGCGAATGGACCAATTTGGAGTACAATCTGCACATCAATGTTCTAGAGTTGAGGGCAGTGTTTCTAGCGTTGCAACACTTTGCTCCCCTTCTTCCTCTAGGGACTATTGCAGTTCAGACGGACAACATGTCGGTAGTCTGGTACATAAACAAACAAGGGGAACCAAGTCCTATCAACTATGCAGAGAGGCCATGAGAATTTGGCAGTGGGCGGAGTCCACGGGTCGCTTTCTAATAGCAACGCACATCCCGGGGTCATCCAACGTCATAGCCGACAGGCTGAGCAGAGCAATTCTGTTACCGCACGAGTGGTCTCTAAAACAGTCAGTGGCGAAAAGGATTTTTCGCGTGGGGCCAGCCTTCCTGCGACCTGTTTGCGTCTCCAATGAATGCCAAATGCAGGAGCTACTTTGCCCTATTACCCCCTCCAGGGGAAGTCCCCAGGGATGCACTGGTTTACGATTGGCCCCCGGGACTCCTATGCATTTCCCCATTTCCTCTGATATCAAGTTTCTCCAGAAAGCCAGGAACCTACACAGGACGATAATCCTCATTGCTCCATTCTGGCCTCGTCAAATTTGGTTTCCCTTCCTGAAAATACACTGCATTCGGGGACCCTGGATTCTGGACCCAGAGCCAGATCTATTGACTCACTCGTCAGGGGTTCCCCATCCCGCTCCTGTCACTCCATCTAGCAGCTTGGCTGCTCCAATTCTAACTTAGCCAGGTCTGATCTTTTGTCACCAGCAGTCCAGGATATATTAGTGGCTTCGCATAAAGCTTCCACTACTAAAACATATACTAGCAAATGGAAACGGTTTGTATTCTGGGCGAATACACACCATGTGGATCCCTTTATAGCTCCTTTGAATAAGATATTAGAGTTCTTAACAGACTTATTTCATCAGGGTGCTTCTCCTGCTACACTAAGAGTTCAATTGACTGCCATTTCGAATTTCCATGTGGAAGAATGTGGAGCTCCTATTATGGCTCACAGACTTTGTAAAGCCTTTTTAAAAGGAGTTTTTCATATTAGACCACCGGTCAGATCTCCTACGTCACCTTGGAGTCTAAACTTGTTGCTATCTAAATTAATGTTGCCCCCTTTTGAACCTGCCTCTTCTTGCCCATTAAAATTTTTGTCCTGGAAAACTCTCTTTCTGGTAGCCATTACTTCTGCTAGACGAGTGTCTGAACTTCAGGCTCTCTCCATCAAGCACCCTTATTTGATCTTTCACTCTGACAGAGTTTCTCTTCGAACCAATTCATCCTTCCTCCCTAAAGTATGTTCTATTAACAATATTAATCAGTCCATTGAATTACCCACTTTCTTCAAAACCACTCCAACAAAATGGAGTATATGTTACACAAATTGGATGTTCACAGACAGCTAAGGTTTTATTTGGATAGAACAAAAGATCACAGGAAAACAGATCAACTCTTTGTGGCTTTTGCTGATAGCAGGAAAGGACTTGCAGTTACCAAAAGAACTCTTTCTAAATGGTTAACGGATTGTATAATCTATGTCTACGATTCTGCAAATCAACCCCTTTTACACAAACCCAAAGGACATTCCACAAGGTCAATATCTACGTCTTTGGCTCATGCAGCTCGCCTACCTCTGGATGCTATTTGCGGCTGCTACCTGGTCTAAGCCACATACATTTATTTCTCATTATAAAGTAGACAAGGTTTCTAGGGACAGGGCAACCTTTGGTTCCACTGTGCTCAAGAACGTCCTCCGGTGAGTTCCTCAGGATCAAGGAGCTAGGGACGCTACCCATGTGTAAGAACAAACGGCGAGATTGAACACTATCACATATAGAAGTTATGTCCTTACCATAACGTTCCATGTGGAGTGTTCATCTCACCTTTGTTCTTACAGTCCCACCCTCCCACCCTTAGGAAGAACGTTCTTTGATGCCTGGCCAGAAGCATTTTTGCTACTGTTATTATTCTGTGTACATAGTTGGTATACACATATATTTTTATATGTGTCTGTTTATATATGTATAGGTGTATAGCATGAATGTGCTATTATGTAGATTGGTTTGCTTGCAAACTAGATCTGAGGTAAAGGCAGAGGGGGATTGTGGGTATTAGATTGTCTGTCTCGAGCTTCTTCTCGATGCAGAGCTTGCAAGAGGCCGGCACGGAGCCGAGGATCGGCTCCGAACCCATGTGTAAGAACAAAGGCGAGATGAACACTCCACATGGAACGTTATGGTAAGGACATAACTTCTATTTGTGAAATATAAGGGACTGAAGTTGAATATGCTTTGTAAGAATATGATGTCCTTCAAGGATGCATCTGCAGTCCTAACATGTGGGTTGTCCTGCCTCAGGCAGCCCTTCAGTCGGCCGGATGCCAAAGTCTGGGTCTGGCCTCAGCTGATGTCGCACTTCACCCGACGTCATAGCTGCTGTTTACAGGGTATAAAGGCATCAGCCGACGCCATTTTCCTCCGTCTTTCTTGCCGCGAGAAGCAGAAGCTGTTCGCAAGTGCCGGTCGGTCAGATCCAGAGATTCCTACTACCGAAGACTTCTAAAAAAGCTAAGTACCCCGTTGGGGACTCTTTCTTGCCTCAGCCGATGTCAGACAAAGTAAATAATTGTTTAACTTGTGGGAAACAAATACCTCATAAGGATTTCCACTCTTACTGCCTTCCTTGCTTAGGCCCAGACCACGACGTATCAGCTTGTGTTGCCTGTGCTTCCTTCAACCGACGGACGCTTAGACGTCGGTCGGAGTTTGCAGAGGAGTTTTTTGGTCCCGCTTTTGCATACAAAATGCCGTAGGAGACTCCGACTGCACAATTAGTTAAACGCAAGGAGAAGGACCGACACTCACGTCCCGCGGCTTCGGCTGAAGCCTCGGTTAGGCCTACCGCGAGTGTCTCGGTTTCTGCTGAAACCGAGTCTTCGGTCCCGCCTTCGGCCGAAGGCATTCCTCCGATAGCCGAGGCCTCTCTAAGCATGGCTGAATCTGCTACTGAAACTACTGCCACTGCAGCAGACCCCCAGGGCTTGTCAGACACTATACCCTTAGACATTACTACCCCTGCATGTGGGGCTGCCAGACCCCCTGCCTCTATGTCTATCAAGGCCTTTTCCAGGGCTAAAGCAGCTAAATCTCCCAAGGCCTTTCCTGCTAAGCCCCCCTCACACAGACCAACTTCTTCATCTCAAATGCTCAGTCTGGCTGAGGACCTCATTTCTTTGATCAGGGGATCCCAACCACACCCAGAAAGGGCCTCTCAGCCCCCTCCAGAAAAGAGACCTAGGACTGAAGCCCCGGAACCTGTCTCTTCCGACTATGACTCTGATGACTCGGATCTCACAGGCCATCCTGAAGGCTCATATTCTCCTTATGAGGATTCTGAGGCAGAAGAATCCATTCCTTCAGCTTCTCCTCCTGAAGAATTTTCCTTTGGGGAAACACTCCATGCTATGAGGGAACACTTCCAATGGCAGGGCCAGGATTTTTCAGACTCAAGGAAAAGGCTAAGAACTTTTTTACACCTACCACAGCATAGGCCTTTAGCCATCCCTCCAGTACTAACAGTTGTTGATGATGCTTTTAATGATGCCTGTACTGCTCCTGATTCTCTCCCTCCGGCCCCTGCTAAGCCCGACAGATATTACAGGGTTCCGGACACACATTCTCATTTATATAAGGCTCCTGCTGCTGACCCTGAAACCATTTCACAGGGCCCTAAAGGTGTAGCAGCTGCCTCTGCCAAAAACCCTCTTCCTTCTGAAAGGGAATCTAGGGCATTAGAGCGATGGGGTAAAAAGGTCTATACTTCTGCTACTCTTTCTGCCAGGGACTTAAACTGTCAATTTCACATGATACAGTACCAGGAATTCCTGTTAGACCAGTTGAATAAAAAACTGTCATCTCCTGAACCTATAGACCGTATGTCCCTTCAGGATTTGATACATAATTCTCAGCAGGTCAGTAACCATTTCTTAAAATGTGGCTATGATGCACTGGAGGCCTCCTTTAGATCAGCTATGACTGCAACAGTGATTCGAAGACATGCCTGGCTAAAGGAACCATCCTTACCAGATCATGTTAAGTCAAAGCTCTTAGATGCTCCTATGGAGAAGCAAAGTTTGTTTGGCTCCCCGGCACAGGAGGTTCTAAAGAAAGTGGAAGAAAAAGCTAAATCTGTACAAACGATCAAGGATTTCTTACAGGTCCAACCTCCGAGGTTTAGCAGAAATTGGCCTTCGAAGTCTTGGTCCTTTCCAGATTCCTCCAGAACCCAGACAGCCAGGAATAGACGTCCAAGAGGCAGAAGTCACACCAGGGGTGCATATAGAGGACGACAGTGGCAACCGGCCAACCACAGAAGGGTTGCCACAGATCCAGCAGCAACCACTTCCACGGGACAGACACAATGACTTGACTTTAGCTCCACCGACCAGGGAACAACTGGAAGCTCCCTTGGGCGGAAAGCTAGCTTTATTTTCAGACAATTGGCATTGTATTACAGAAGACAAATGGACTTTACAAACAATAACAAAGGGCTACAGGTTTTACTTCCATACTCTACCACAAAAGAGAGGAATGCCAAACCTACCACCAAGCCAAAAAACAGAGGCTCAAAAGCAAATCAGCAACCTACTAAGAATGAGGGCTATAGAAAAAGTACCACCTATGGAACAAGGCCAAGGTTTTTACTCCAGGCTTTTTCTTGTACCAAGGAAAGAAAATCAATGGAGGCCTATTCTCGACTTGTCCGCGCTGAACACATTCCTCATTGTTCCAAAATTCAAAATGCTGACCCTCCAGCAACTTCTTCCCATGCTGGGCAAGGAGTCTTGGCTGGTGACTCTAGATCTCAAGGAGGCATACCTGCATGTCCCTATACGACCAGATTGCAGAAGACACCTCAGATTTCTTGCAGGATCAGAGCATTATCAATTCTCAGCATTGCCCTTTGGCTTATCTACTGCGCCCAGAGTATTCACGAAATGCCTGGCATCAGTAATTGCTCATTGCAGGCTCCAGGGAATTCAGATTTACCCATACCTGGATGACTGCCTAATACAAGCGGACAACAAGGCAAAATTAGCAAAGGACTTGGAAAATGTCATTCAACTGTTGCAAGCCTTGGGATACACAGTCAACCTGAAAAAGTCAAGACTAGTACCATCCCAAAGGATAACTTTTTTTGGGAGCAGAACTGAACAGAGGGTTGCCTTTCCAAAAACCACATCCAAGCCAGACCATCACCACGGACGCCTCAGACCTAGGCTGGGGAGCACACATGTCGGACAAGTGCATACAAGGCCTATGGACCCAGGACCAACTGCAGCTACACATAAATCTAAAGGAGATGATGGCGGTCAAACATGCAATCCAGGCATTTACACCATTCCTCCAACAAGGCCACCTGCTGATAAGGACGGACAATACCACAGTCATGTGGTACATCAACAAACAGGGAGGTACACACTCATACCCTCTATGCCGGATGGCGATGGACCTATGGAACCTGGCCCTGAATCTCAACATTCAACTTCAGGCCGGATTTGTACCAGGAAAAGAAAATTCACTAGCAGACACCATAAGCAGAACTACCACGGATGCCCACGAATGGATGCTGCATCCAGATATCTTCAGAACCATAACAAAGAAATGGGGACTGCCAGACATAGACCTGTTCGCCTCCCCTCTCAACCACCAATTGAAGAAATTCTGCACAAGGGCATATCACCCGTTTGCCTGGAGGGTGGACTCCCTTTCCTTCAGCTGGAAAAACCTGGCAGTATATGCATTCCCGCCTCTTCCTTTCATGTACAAAGTCCTACTGAAGATCAAAGAAGATCAGACAAGGGTAATTCTGATAGCTCCAGACTGGCCGAGGCAACATTGGTACCCGCTACTGAAAAGCATGTCTCGGCCTCACAAATGGCCTCTACCTCTATTTCCCTTACTTCTAACTCAGAACAACTTCAAGACTCTGCATCCCAGCTTGAAAACACTGAAACTAACTGCTTGGAATATTGCTTAAAACAAAATAGACCAGATTTATCTCAAAGGGTTAAGTACATTATACTGGAGTCACGCAGACCCTCCACAAGGAAAACCTATTCTGACAAATGGAAAAGATACCTCATTTGGAGTACAGCAAAAGGAGAAAATGTCTCATTGGCAAACATAGCGCAAATCCTGGAATACCTAGCAGAGCTGTTCCACAATGGCCTGTCCTACTCCTCCATTAAGATCCATGCATCAGCAATTTCAGCACAATACAACCTGGATCCTCCTGTCTTCTCTCATCCTCTACTCAGACAGTTCCTGAGAGGAATAAAAAATGTAAAGCCTCCAAGGAAACCACCCTTGCCTACATGGGATCTTAACTTTGTACTGGAGAAGTTAGCACTCCCCCCTTTTGAACCAGCAGCAACAGCAGACTTACAGTTCTTATCTTGGAAAACTGCTTTCCTGCTAGCAATCACTTCAGCAAGAAGGGTGTCTGAGTTACAGGCATTAATGGCAGTACAGCCCTTCCTAATCTTCCATCAGGATAGAGTGTCTCTGAGAACTAATCCTACTTTTATGCCAAAGGTGGTCTCCAGAGTATCATTGAATCAAGCCATTCATTTACCTACATTCTTCCCCAACCCACAGAACAGAGGGGAAAAACTTCTACATTCCTTGGATGTGACAATTACGCTACTACCTGGACAGGACTAAGACCAACAGAAAAACTGACCAGCTTCTAGTAGCATATGCAACAGGAATACAAGGGAAAGCAATTTCAAAACAGACAATCTCAAAATGGATAGGAAATTGCATTAGATTTTGCTACTCTTTTCATGGAAAGGCAACTCCTGAAAATATCAGACCTCACTCCACAAGAGCTACAGCCACCACCACAGCTTTCCTACAAAGGGTGGCTACCAAAGACATTTTAGAAGCTGCTACTTGGAGCTCCGTGCATACATTTGCCAAGCATTATAACCTCCCTCTATTCTCCAGATCCCGAGCTGGCTTTGCAACTGCTGTTTTGCAAGGGATCCTGTCTACACCATCTTAATCTTAGTGCCTCCTCCCCCAGTTTGGCTATGGTATTCTACCCACATGTTAGGACTGCAGATGCATCCTTGAAGGACATAGTACAGTTTTGTACCTACCATAAATGTAGATGTCCGATAGGTATGCATCTGCAGTCAGGATTACCCACCCTCCTTCCCCTCTGTGGTATTCCTAGGGTATTTACCCCCCTTTTTTAGCTAGCTGGGGGAATCTATTATGGTGTATTTGTTTTTATATATATATATATATATATATATATATATATATATATATATATATATTGTTTGCTCTCTACTGTTTGGAATTATTTGCATTTATCCAAATTTAGCCTTCCTAGAGGGCACCTGGCATCTGGGGCAAGAAACACTGAGGAAAATGGCGTCGGCTGATGCCTTTATACCCTGTAAACAGCAGCTATGACGTCGGGTGTAGTGCGACATCAGCCGAGGCCAGACCCAGACTTTGGAATCCGGCCGACCGAAGGGCTGCCTGAGGCAGGACAACCCACATGTTAGGACTGCAGATGCATACCTATCGGACATCTACATTTATGGTAGGTACAAAACTGTACTTTCCAGATTGTTGTAGTTTCTTAGATGGGAGTTAAACTCTAATAGCATCTCATGGAAGTGCTGGAAAAAAAACTTACAAATATGTTTGCATGTATTCAGGTTATGATTAAGCTGCCTGTGCTAAAAGAAAATTAGTTTCTTTTTTCTTTAGCAAAACTTAATGAATGTAATTTGGTGGTCGGCTCCATTTTTGAGATGTAATGACACCCTTTGGGGAAACTGTTTTGTAATGTGTTTTAGGTCTTACAGTGAATTTGCCATCCAGCGGAGTGAACATTGGCTCTAGATGATGATTATGATTGGACTGATATTAATGTGACTCCCCCCAACCCAATGTGCAAAAATGGGGCAGGGGATTATGGATTGATGGAATGAATTTAGGTAGCTTACACTGCTGTCAAACTTGTAAAATATATATTTTTTTATTTTAGTTATGCAGCTTACAGATCACGGTGGACATTTTCAGCAAAAATGTTTGAGTATTCAAAGTGAAGCAAAGTACAAACTGCTGTATAAAATTGTGCTCAGGATCTTTGGGAGAAAAATATTTGTAGTTTGCAATAGGTCTAATTGAAAGAAAATTTACAGTAGAATGTAGATTCAAGGAGGAGTTCACCCTCTGGAATGAGACTAAAGCCAGTGTGCACTGGGACTGTGCACAGCATGTAAATATTTCCCAAGCTACCATAACGTTTCAGTGAAGTACCCTAATTTCTTTTACTACTTTGATACCAGCACCTGGTGTATCT
Organism: Protopterus annectens; assembly: GCF_019279795.1. Lineage (NCBI taxonomy): Eukaryota > Metazoa > Chordata > Ceratodontiformes > Protopteridae > Protopterus > Protopterus annectens. The sequence continues at coordinate 257,912,263 of NC_056741.1, read as the reverse complement.
GTAGAGCAGTCTTTCTGATCTCTCAGCCATGGCTCCTGTACCTTCATGCCATCTGCCCCAAATATATGTCCATCCCCCCAAACAAAAAAAGAAATGTTAAGGAACAATTTGTGCAGGAGAAAGCACATGATGTTACTTGACTTCCCTGTAGAGTCTCCTATCTCTGATGTTGAAGAGGACATAAGACTCCCCAACATCTCCCCTTAAGACCTCCAAGGGAGATAATACAGGTGGGTGTGGCCCCCTGACCCTCTGTCTTTCTCACAGTGGATACTGCAGAAGGCTTTTCAGTCTAACAGTTGTCCTAGTTAGTTCATCAGTTGGTGGACTTCATTAAAAGTGGACACCAGTGCAGTTATGGGATAAATGTAGTGTGGTGTCCTTGGTGCCCATTTAAAGTTGGTAATATTTTTCATTATCCTACAGAGTGGAACATTTTAGTTTAGGATTCCAAACCCAGACGTCTTGGTTTTGTAGTTGCCTTCAAAATAACAGAGCCCAAAAGGGAGTCAAAACTTAACATTCGCCAAGTAAAGAGCCAGGGTAGTGGAGTGCTTGGTAAAGGAAGTTCATTTGCTGTCCACTTTTTCTGTGAGGATGTTCTGTCTACCCATTAGTCATGCCCCTACCCAATTTGCCTTCAGTTAACCACCTGGTCTGTTCACTTCAATAATGGCTGATGACCCACCCTTCATTCCTACAGTGCAATAGATAATTTCTCCTTCTCGGAAGCCAGTTTTGTTTAAAAATTTTGGCCATCGCAAAAGGACTGGATTTTTTTCCTACATGAACGAATCCGTACGGGTGAGCTGTTTGAAGTTAATGGACATCACTTTAAAATCTAGGGTAAATTTAATTGTGATACCACAGGCATCATTTGAGTCTCTGTCAGAGCTCTTCTGCATTCTATATCAGTAAAATTAAATGGGGATTTAAAGGTAGAATGTACGAGCATAACTATGACATTTAGTTGAACAATGCATTGTATGAACATACTGCTATTTGGGATATCACTTTAAATTTATTGTTATTGAGAAAGTTGCAAGTAATCCCAGGGCTCATTGCACTTGGAAAGATGAGAACTTCACTGGATTTTTTTTTAATGCAGTCGAGAGGCCCAGATTGAATTGGCATCCATTGGATGCCTTTTAATAAAACTTAAGGCACAGATTAGGTAGTTTTTTATAGGTTTGATTTAGGAGGGGGTTTATTGTACAGTGGTTTTCATTTTAAGAAATGATTGTATAATTTTTTTTACTTTTAAGATGTTGTCACTTTAAGAGCTTGATTGATGATACTGTTTCAGTGACTGTTACCATGTGATGCTTTTATTCTATTATAAATGGTGTCATTTTGTAATGAGTCTTATATCTGATGAAGTCTCATTCATGTTGTTTGAGATGAAAGCGCTTATATTTATTTTGATTAAACAGTGTGTTTTCTTCCTGATCTTTGCATGCAGTTCCTGTCTCTATTTACTAGTTGGCTCTTTGTGCTTTGTTCTGGCCCTCATTTTATACTGGAAAAAATTAACTTACTCCCTTTAAATCTTTGGGACGGGCTGATTTGATTTAAAATATACCTGGGAAATGTGATCTTTTGAACATGAAAGGTATAGGTTATAGGCAGTGAGTGCTCCTCCACCATATTCCTGAGAACCAATCCTTCCATTATACCCAAGATGGCCATGGAGTGTAATATAAATATGCTGGAGTGCCTTCTGTGTGGAGTCTGCATGTCTTCCCTGCGTTCGTGTGTGTTTTCTCTGCTATTCCAGTATCCTTACATATTCCAAAGATAAGCTTCTGAAGGGTTTCCCCCTGGGCATCCACTGAAAATTGGCTCCATTCCAAGTCGGACTTTATTTATTTTATCATTCTCACCATCTTTCCATAAGAACAAGATACCCGATTTAAGGTGAGAAACAAAAAATATAAGAAATGGAAGAGGGGTCGAACTACAACTTTGTAAACTGAAATAAGCAAGCTGGACAAACAGATTAAGCATAGTGTTAGACAAGATCAAGAAAATTTATATAAAGATGTTGAACATAATAGGAAACCTTTTTTATAGATACGTAAGATATGGAAGGAATAAAGATATACAAATTGATAAACTGTGTGCAGATTCTAAAATTCTCTGACACAACAGATATATTTACAAAATCTTATGCAAAACAGTTAGGTGGTAAGTTGTCCTAGTGACATCCAGATACTGGAATCAAATTAGATTATATTGAAAACGAACTGTGCAAACTGGATCCAAACAAAGCGCAGCGGGGAGATGGAATAAGTAACAATGACCTGAGAACACTTCAGCAAGAACTTACACTACCATTATATCTGTTATTCACTAGGTCATGTAAATATGGGAAGATTCCTCAAGACTGGAGACATGCACTTATTAAAAACCTGTCTTTAAGGGAAAGGGGAGTAGGACAAACCCAGAAACATATAGACCCTTAAGTCTACTTTCATGTTGTGGAAAAATAATGGAGAAGGTAATACTGATTAAGTTATTGTCAGAACTGGATTTGCTGCTACTTGAAACCATATATCAGCATGCATATGTTGAAAATAGATTTATTACCACCTGTAACACAATATCCTATAACAGCTATGAATGAAAAACTGTCCTGTGATGTGATTTATATAGATTTGACAGGGTCATACACATAACACTGATCAATAAATTAGTACAACTAGGTATTGATGTACTGTTGATAAGATGGATAGCTGCATGGCTTACAAATAGGACATGGCAAGTATCACACACCAACTGTTCAGGTGAAATCCTTGGTTACAGTCAAGGTGTCCCACAGGGCTCTGTCCTAGGCCCTTACTCGTAAGGTCTGAAAGATGAAAATCTAAACTTTTTCATCTGAGTTGTTCTACAGTCTATGCTGACGACCTGAAATTGGGTAAACAGATTACAAGTGTTACAGATAAGGCATGTCTGCAAAATAATTTGACTAAATTGACCATTTGGGCACAGGAGAATAATATGTTGATAAACGCATCAAAAACTAAGCATATGAGATTTGGGAAACATAAACTGAAAGGTGAATATTTAATACATTACACAGTGATTGAAACTGTAGACTCATTTAAGGACCTGGGTATGTGGGTAGATTCAGCTATGAGTTTTTGTAATCATATCAACCAAATGGCTAATGATAGTTATAGAACTATAAGTTGTATAAAAAGATTTATAAAGTCTAGGAAATCAATTTGAGTATGGAATAACAATATGGAAACCAGCATGAATAAACTGGAAAGAGTACAGCGGAAATATACCAAGGGCATCCATAGATGTGAAACTCTAAGTTATTATGAAAGACTAAACTATCTGAACTTGTACAGTGTCTCTTACAGATATTTAAGAGGAGATCATATTCAGGTATATAGGGCATTTAGTGGCAACTACCTCTGGGAATGTTTGGGGTTATCAAAAAGTACTACAGAGTCATCAGATTAGCTATGTAGAAGATTCTATAGGAATGCGAAGTGTACTAATTGGTTCTCTGACTAAGCTGATGCTTGAAACAGACTACCAAATTACATTAAGTACTAGTTTAGATATTTTTAAGAATAGCCTGGACATTTTATTATGGGAACAAGTGTTTTGGTATATTGGAAGCTAGAAGGGCATTAATGCCCGTGCTTGAAACATTGGTATGTATGTGTGTATCTTTTTTTCTAAACTACACTAATAAAGGAAAGCATTTGCTGCATTACACGGTTGACTGCTCTTGTTGTACTTGGACAGTTAATTCTACAAGGAATGCCATTCTGTTCTTATATTTTGCAACAACAAAAGTTGAGCCAGAAGGCTTCTGCAGTTGGGCTGCCCTCCTGGCTATCTTTAGTACATTACTTTCCATTACCAAAAGCATCAGATGCACCTTTCTTGGCTTACTGACAGCCACACAGACAGATCTATGGTGCCTCACAAGCTTTTTAATGGCATCTATGCAGCGACCACTTGGGCTTTTTTGAATTTTATAAAAGGCATTATAAGTTGTACATTGCCTCCCAGGCTACAGCAGTCTTTGGAACTGCTAGTGTTTGACTTTGCTGTTCGTGATGAAACTCCCAGGAATTGTAGTATGGGAAACTGTTTTACAAGTGAAGGAGCTGCAGCCACCTACTTTGGACAAAAAAGTTACATACTTACATAATGATCCAGGTGGATGCAACTCCTTCACTGACCCACCTTTCTTCTCTCTGCTTTTTTTTTGTATTAAAGTTTAACAATTAAAGTATAAGATTTAAAGTATGTATAGACATTCTTAAACTAATAATATCAAAACAAGTATAGCTATTTACAAAGGTGTCCCCTGTGTATCCAAAATGATACATATTTATGTTATAGCCTATTATTGACTTATTCTTTATTTTACAATTCTTTTAAATTCATTCAGGTGTTGCAAGAAGTGGTAATTCTGGTTGTTCTCATCTTGATTGTAAGAAATTCCAGTTGACGTAGTTATGTTGCAATACTTATAAATTCTTTCAAAGTAGAAGATAATTCGCCTTTCCAGTTCTTGGTGATAACTTTTCTTGCAGTTGATAAAGTACTCCAAAGAAGTGGATAATTTTTATTTTTAACAAAAGTAGGTATTGGGGTGTTTGAAATTAATGATTTAGTTAAATTAAATTGATTTAAATAGAGCTTGTAAAAAGGCATTTAACATTATCCCAAAATGACTTGATTTTACAGTCAAAAATGTGTTGCCAGTCTGCCTTAATATTCTTTTTAATCTCCAACATTGTAATTGTTTGAACATTTATTTCCATTCTGTGTGGAGTAATAAGTTTTATGCATTTCCAAGAGAATTAATCTCAGTTTTAATGAGGAAGTAGTTTGCTTTGAAGATAATGGCATAAACTTTTTATATTCTCTTGGATAGCAGTTTATAGATTTGAAATAACCCCAGTAACTATCTGTGTACTGTTTTGTACCATTTTGAAACATGTTATAGATTTTTAGGTAATAGTCCTTTCTCTGATATATTCTTATGTATTAAACTAATTAAAAATCAATAAACTTGGGGACAGTATACTTTATTGGTGTTTGCATCGAGTTAATTTTGTTTCTATTGAGTATCTACAATTTTTGAATATCTAACCACATTTCTTTTCTTAAATTAAATTTTGCTGTTACATATTTTTTACAGTAGTTTTTTCTTTATCCATTAGCTGAAACCAGTACATAAGGTTATGTTCCTTAAACATTATCATTGCAAATGAATTAAATGTGCATATGTTATTTTGAGTATATGCTATAGGAAACAATAGAAAGAAAACTTGCTTTGCTTTATATTCGGGATTCTTATAAGTAAAATTCTTGAAAGTAGTTATGTCATAGGGATCCAAGACATTTTACCTTTTAATAACCAAATTTGTTTGCTACTATATTTTGATGTAAATATGTCACTTTAATGTAACCAAATACTTTATCTATATAATGCCTAATGGAAAGAAATGAATTAAACCTAAAGGAATTTGTTTTATAATTGATGATTAGAGTATAATTCTAAATTGGGTAAACCAATGCCACAGTAAGACCAGTCTCTAATGTGATAGCTTAGAGCTATTCTAGATTTGTTGGGATACCAAGGAAATCAAAGAATTAAAGAAGTGAACTGTCTTGTATATTTTTAGGAGGAGGGAAAGGGATTGTATTTGATAAACTCAGTTTTATTAACAAGTCTCTCTCCCTTTGAAAAATGTATTCCATTTATTAATAACTTGCCAATTAAATCTTTGCAGTGTAATGTATTGTATTTTTCTTTCACAATGTATTTAGAAAATATTTCTTCTGTATCATAAGTAAGTCCAGATTTTTTCTGAAAAAGATTGTACTACATTAAAGATTACATTTAAAGAACTTTTATTATTGTAAGTGAGAAGAATATCATCACCAAGTAGTATTTTGGAAATAAAATTATTTATCTGTACACCTTTTTATATCTAATCTCAATCTTGTGTAGTTTGCAAATGATTCCATAACTAAAGTAAAGAATAATGGCAACAAACGGCATCCCTGTTGGTTTCCTTTTAGTAATCAAAATTGATTCCAAAATATGTGTACCTATCTTTATAAATGCAAATGAATTTTCATACAAGAGATTTATTAGTTGTAAGAAACTATTCGAGAAATTACTTTCCACTAAGAAAAGATATTTCAAAATTAACTGAATAAAAAGCGCTATTAATGTCTAAACTTACTATCTTTTGTATTTGCATAATCAGTTATGGTTCGTATTCTTAATTTTCATAAGTATTTGTATTTGTTATGAATTCAGTTTGATCAATATTAATCAAATATAGAAGAAATTGTTGAATTCTAACAGCATGTGTAGCCATAAATATTTTATCAATGTTTAACAGTAATATTCTTCTATAAGAACACTCTGTCATGTCTTTATCATCCTTTAAAATCGGAGAAGTAAGAGTCTATTTCCATGATGGTGGAACCTTTGTTAAATCTTTGACTAATAAAAAAAACTTTGAGCAGACTATTTAAAGCTTTTTTAGGCATAAGTTTGTAAAGTTCTGATATTCTGTCAGTGCCAGGAGCTTTGTTACATTTTAGTTTTATCTAACTTAAAAATCAAATTAAAAACCTATATTAAATGTCTGAAAAAATCAATTATTGGTCTTTAGTCAGTTTATTTTTAGTATATTTTCTAATGAAAGTTTTAATTACGTCTTGTGAATCCATTGTTGGGTTATATCTATTTTTTTTGAAAAGTTCAGAATACTCTTAAAATATTTTGTATTTCTAGAACCTTTTTTGCTATCAATAGAATATAATTTGTTAATGTGATTAGCTTTAGTAAACATTTTTGTTCTGGAACTATAATGAATAAAGAGGACCAGTGGAGTGAATGCTCAACGGAACAACAAGCTCAAAGATAAATAGTTAAAAACAAACACCACTGAGCAAAACAATGGAGGATTGCAGTCTCATTTAAATCACAAATAGCTCCTAAATCCAATAGCCAATGATGTAAATAATCCAAGTGCAGGCGAGGTATGTAAAAAGCAGGTTTATTAATAAAAAGAGGTGAGCGCATGAGCTTCTTCAGACCTATACAACTAAACTGTCTGTAAACATCAGTTTAAAAGCCAAAATGGCCAAAATCCTGTCCATTATTTAAAGGTACATGGCTCATTAAAATATCTTGTAAAAGTCATATATAAAATTCCTATACACCATCATAAAACAGTACGGCATTTCAAAACAAAGCCATTCATATTCATATCCATTATTGAAATAAATAAATCAAAAGTATGTGTGACAGATGGGGAATTTTAGTAACATAACTATCAAAACATTGACAGAGCATCTATGCATATAAAGGTTCAAAAGACCCTACTGGCCACAAAGTAAAAACTCTTCATAGCCTCTTAACATCTTTTGGACAATAACCTTCTTGATTTCAGCAGAGGTAGGGGACTCTTCCATTGAGACCTGGGGTGATATCTGCCCTAAACTTAATAATCCAATGGATTTCCTGGTCTCTGTATAATTGTTAATGTCCCTCTCCTGTATGTCCTTGAGATCTGTTCCAAGATCCTGAACTTAAAACGATGCTCTTGACCTTTGTCATAAGTGTGTTTGGATAGTGCATTATGTGTAGTACCTCTCCTTGTGTGGTATACCTGCTCACGAATCCTATCCCTCAGTGTCCTATTGGTCTTGCCTACATAGTAGGCTGGACAGACTGTGCAGCAGGCTAGGTAAACTACATCTCTGGACATACAATTGCCCTCGTCCTGATGTAGTAAATACCCGAACCATATGGATATCGGAAGACAGGGTCGGTTTCTATATATGGACAAAAATTGCATTTGTCGCATGTGGTCATGTAGGGTCCCAACAAAGCAGGTGGATCATTATGGACCCTTGGGTAGCAGAGCAAACTCTTTAAGTTCTTTTATTCCGTAAACTAATCTAGGTCGAGTACCTGTAAGGCTCTTAATAGTTGGGTCAACTGATAAAACGTGCCAATGCTTAGAGAAAATATCTTTAAGTGTACCTACATTCCTGGTGTAAAAAATGGGAAATGCAATTCCATTGTCCATATTTGAACCGCCCTCTTGGCTATCCAAGCCATCACTGGCCTCTCCTCACAGATATTTCAACAGCACCATCTGAGAAATATGGTTTCGCTCTGTCTATCCTCAGATCTGCAATGCCCGCCATCCCTCTGGAGATATCTAAGTGGTCATAGCCACGTTCCCTCAATTTGCTGCTAAGATCTCCTAATTCACTTGCCAGATGACTGTCTAGGGGTGTATATCTAGACATCCGCATTGATTGTCCCTTCACTATGTTCTTGTATACATAGCCAGGATGCATGCTCGAACGATGCAGCAGTGTATTCCTATAGCAGGTCTTGCGATAAACACCCGTGTTGACTATCCCACAGGGTAATTTATCAACAAAGACATCTAAAAAAGGGATAGTGGTCTTCACCAATCCATAGTAAACTTCAGAAAGGTGACAGACATGTTGATCTGTGTAAGGACTCTAATTGTATTGTAGAGCCACTCCACACAAGGAAGAGATCATCCACAAAACGCCTATAGAATGGTACTGACTCCTGAAACAAACTATTCTGAAACAAGAAGCTATGTTCCCACTCTGCCATCATTAAGTTGGCGTAGCTATTGGCACAGGAAGTGCCCATAGCTACCATCCTTCTGCAGAAAAATCTTGTCATGGAAACAAAAAAGATTGGATTCTAAAATAATAGCCAACAACATAAGAATCAAATCAACATCATACTTCAGAGGGAGGTCGGTTCTCCTCAGATATGCACCTACCATTGCTCTACCTTCCTCATTGGGTATAACCGTAAATAAGGACTGAACGTCCATGGTGACCCATATGAGGTCTTCAATTCCAGAACAAGTGTTGATATATTGGTAGAAATCCAACAAAAACAGTCTGGTATCCTTAAGAATGAACCCATTGGCATCAACCAATGGTCTGAGTTGTGCCTCAACAAAAAGTGACAGCGGTTCAGTTGACCACCCTCTCCCTGCAACTATGGGTCTAAGAGGTGGATGTAGTGAATCCTTATGGATCTTTGGGAGACCCTGAATGGTGGGTAATAGGGATGAACCACATTGAAAAATTCATATAGAGAAGTATCAATAACACCATTATCAAAAAGACCAAATAATGTGGAGCGTATGCTCTCAATGATGCTGTCCACCCTATCATTGGTAATAGGAACATAAAACTTGTCATCATCCAACATTAGTAGCATATCATTATTATACCTGTCCATGTCAAAAACTACAATCCCACCTCCTTTGTCTGGTCGGATAATAATCTCCTGTTGTTACGTAGGGAGTCCAAGGCCCTACGTTGTATAAGGCTGAGGTTATATTTCCTTCTCCTGTTGCCAGATTCTGACCCATTCAACCTATATATCTCATCTTCTACCAGTTTGCTATATGCCGCAACCAGAGGGTGTATCGGAGGGAGGAATGTACTAGGTGTCCTAAACACAGTGGTATTAGCCTTTATCTCTGTGCTGTTGAAGAAAACCTTCAGGGACAAATTCCTGACAAAAAGCTTAAAGTCTCTTCGTATCTACTATCTGAGGTTGGAATAAAAGTGAGACCCTTAGAGAGGACTTGTGACTCATGTTCAGTCAAAACATGACTGGACAAATTGAACACGAGTCCTAATGCTTTCCCTCCCACATTTTCTTGATTGTCCGGTTGGATGGACGATCCGTAAAGTTTCCTCTTGTACCTCCTTGGCATGCTGGAACGACTTCTCCTCGTTTGTAGGCACCCTGATGGGAAAAGGGTGTCTGCCATCCCTCTGGAGGGGAGAATGGTGAAAAATGGAATCCAAGGGGGAAATGGGATCCCGTCCATCAGGATCTCTACTCGATGCATAGGAGGAAACTTTCCTCCTAACGACTGGTTCAAGAGGCGGGACAGTTGGTTCAGCCCTGCTGACTAAAGATTCAGCCCTTCTTACTGAATCAGCATTGGCATCCAAGTCGGTGGTAGCTGTCGGCTCCAGCACAGAGTCCGTTCCGATGGGTACAGCGTTGGCAACGGTACCTGCACGACCAGCTTGGTCTGTGGGGATGGCTGGGCCAATGTTGCTGTTGGAGCCAGTGTGATCGTTGTCCAGGCATGAGCCAGGAAGTTCAACTGCCTACATCGATTGCATCTCTATTGGGAGCACGGTCCGTGTTCCCTGAGTCACTGGTATTCCCTGTGGTGATGGAGGAAGAGGTACAAGTTCCGGGGGCCTGACGGAATGCACTGTTTGTATTGTTGGTATTGTTGTAATCATTGTGCCTGGGCCAAGTGAAGATGTTGCCCAGACGGAAATCCGTTGAGTCCCGCTGCAACTTGGCCCTTTTCTGATTCAGAAGGCGCCGCTCATAAACCGTGACATTGTCCAACAAAACAGATAAGGTATGGTCTACGACAGAGACCGGAAACACATTGAGCATCTCATTCTTCGCCTTCCTGACATCTTCTTTAAGTTTCTCCTCTAACGGGAGAAAAAAAGCATTCATAAGTTTCAAATATTTGAGGCTTACCTCAATATTAAGCTGTTGCCAATCATACAATAGCTCCGGGTAGAGGGTGCCAGTTGTCGGCATCTTCAATACCCTTAGTCCTCTGGGCACCAGCCGGCGCTGTAAGCAAACCTCGAAATGCTGTCTCTGGGTTTGCATGCGCTTTAGTTTGAACAAATCCTGCTCCAACCGTTCCACTGCTCGATTTAGCCCTTCACGATCATAATCCAAGGTACTAGTGGGGGCTGAATCAACATCCTCTTCTACGAATGACGCCAATGGATTCATTCCAGTGCGCAAGCAGTCTGCAAAACGGTCCAAAGACGGACATGATGTCATCGGTACTTCCTTGGTGCTAGATGGAGTATACGGCAGCTCAGTAGAAGTCGAATCTCCTCCAATCATGCCTCCACTGGCTCAGATAAGCTCTAAGAAACTATAATGAATAAAGAGGACCAGTGGAGTGAATGCTCAACGGAACAACAAGCTCAATACCAACAATACAAACAGTGCATTCCGTCAGGCCCCCGGAACTTGTACCTCTTCCTCCATCACCACAGGGAATACCAGTGACTCAGGGAACACGGACCGTGCTCCCAATAGAGATGCAATCGATGTAGGCACGGTTGAACTTCCTGGCTCATGCCTGGACAACGATCACACTGGCTCCAACAGCAACATTGGCCCAGCCATCCCCACAGACCAAGCTGGTCGTGCAGGTACCGTTGCCAACGCTGTACCCATCGGAACGGACTCTGTGCTGGAGCCGACAGCTACCACCAACTTGGATGCCAATGCTGATTCAGTAAGAAGGGCTGAATCTTTAGTCAGCAGGGCTGAACCAACTGTCCCGCCTCTTGAACCAGTCGTTAGGAGGAAAGTTTCCTCCTATGCATCGAGTAGAGATCCTGATGGACGGGATCCCATTTCCCCCTTGGATTCCATTTTTCACCATTCTCCCCTCCAGAGGGATGGCAGACACCCTTTTCCCATCAGGGTGCCTACGAACGAGGAGAAGTCGTTCCAGAATGCCAAGGGAGGTACAAGAGGAAACTTTCGGATCGCCCATCCAACCGGACAATCAAGAAAATGTGGGAGGGGAAGCATTAGGACTCGTGTTCAATTTGTCCAGTCATGTTTTGACTGAACATGAGTCACAAGTCCTCTCTAAGGGTCTCACTTTTATTCCAACCTCAGATAGTAGATATAAGAGACTTTAAGAGACTTTAAGCTTTTTGTCAGGAATTTGTCCCTGAAGGTTTTCTTCAACAGCACAGAGATGAAGGCTAATACCACTGTGTTTAGGACACCTAGTACATTCCTCCCTCCGATACACCCTCTGGTTATGTGCATATAGCAAACTGGTAGAAGATGAGATATATAGGTTGAATGGGTCAGAATCTGGCAACAGGAGAAGGCAATATCACCTCAGCCTTATACAACGTAGGGCCTTGGACTCCCTACGTAACAACAGGGAGATTATTATCCCACCACAGACAAAGGAGGTGGGATTGTAGTTTTTGACATGGACAGGTATAATAATGATATGCTACTAATGTTGGATGATGACAAGTTTTATGTTCCTATTACCAATGATAGGGTGGACAGCATCATTGAGAGCATACGCTCCACATTATTTGGTCTTTTTGATAATGGTGTTATTGATACTTCTCTATATGAATTTTTCAATGTGGTTCATCCCCTATTACCCACCATTCAGGGTCTCCCAAAGATCCATAAGGATTCACTACATCCACCTCTTAGACCCATAGTTGCAGGGAGAGGGTGGTCAACTGAACCCCTGTCACTTTTTGTTGAGGCACAACTCAGACCATTGGTTGATGCCAATGGGTTCATTCTTAAGGATACCAGACAGTTTTTGTTGGATTTCTACCAATATATCAACACTTGTTCTGGAATTGAAGACCTCATATGGGTCACCATGGACGTTCAGTCCTTATTTACGGTTATACCCAATGAGGAAGGTAGAGCAATGGTAGGTGCATATCTGAGGAGAACCGACCTCCCTCTGAAGTATGATGTTGATTTGATTCTTATGTTGTTGGCTATTATTTTAGAATCCAATCTTTTTTGTTTCCATGACAAGATTTTTCTGCAGAGGATGCATGTAGCTATGGGCACTTCCTGTGCCAATAGCTACCAACTTGGTGATGGCAGAGTGGGAACATAGCTTTTTGTTTCAGAATAGTTTGTTTCAGGAGTCAGTACCATTCTATAGGCTTTTGTGGATGATCTCTTCCTTGTGTGGAGTGGCTCTACAATACAATTAGAGTCCTTTTACACAGATCAACATGTCTGTCACCTTTCTGAAGTTTACTATGGATTGGTCAAGACCACTATCCCTTTTTAGATGTCTTTGTTGATAAATTACCCTGTGGGATAGTCAACACGGGTGTTTATCGCAAGACCTGCTATAGGAATACACTGCTGCATCGCTCGAGCATGCATCCTGGCTATGTATACAAGAACATAGTGAAGGGACAATCAATGCGGATGTCTAGATATACACCCTAGACAGTCATCTGGCAAGTGAATTAGGAGATCTTAGCAGCAATTGAGGGAACGTGGCTATGACCACTTAGATATCTCCAGAGGGATGGCGGGCATTGCAGATCTGAGGATAGACAGAGCGAAACCATATTTCTCAGATGGTGCTGTTGAAATATACGGGAGAGGCCAGTGATGGCTTGGATAGCCAAGAGGGCGGTTCAAATATGGACAATGGAATTGCATTTCCCATTTTTACACCAGGGATGTAGGTACACTTAAAGATATTTTCTCTAAGCATTGGCACGCTTTTATCAGTTGACCCAACTATTAAGAGCCTTACAGGTACTCGACCTAGATTCGTTTATCGAATAAAAAGAACTTAAAGAGTTTGCTCTGCTACCCAAGGGTCCATAATGATCCACCTGCTTTGTTGGGTCCCTACATGACCACATGACAAATGCAATTTTTGTCCATATATAGAAACCGACCCTGTCTTCCGATATCCATATGGTTCGGGTATTTACTACATCAGGACGAGGGCAATTGTATGTCCAGAGATGTAGTTTACCTAGCCTGCTGCACAGTCTGTCCAGCCTACTATGTAGGCAAGACCAATAGGACACTGAGGGATAGGATTCGTGAGCATGTATACCACACAAGGAGAGGTACTACACATAATGCACTATCCAAACACACTAATGACAAAGGTCAAGAGCATCGTTTTAAGTTCAGGATCTTGGAACAGATCTCAAGGACATACAGGAGAGGGACATTAACAATTATACAGAGACCAGGGAAATCCATTGGATTATTAAGTTTAGGGCAGATATCAACCCTGGTCTCAACGGAAGAGTCCCCCTCCCTACTCTGCTGAAACCAAGAAGGTTATTGTCCAAAAGATGTTAAGAGGCTATGAAGAGTTTTTACTTTGTGGCCAGTAGGGTCTTTTTGAACCTTTATATGCATAGATGCTCTGTCAATGTTTTGATAGTTATGTTACTAAAATTCGCCCATCTGTCACACTTACTTTTGATTTATTTATTCCAATAATGGATATGAATATGAATGGCTTTGTTTTGAAATGCCAGACTGTTTTATGATGGTGTATAGGAATTTTATATATGACTTTTTTACATGATATTTTTAATGAGCCATGTACCTTTAAATAATGGACAGGATTTTGGCGCCATTTTGGCTTTTTAAACTGATGTTTACAGACAGTTTAGTTGTATAGGTCTGAAGAAGCTCATGCGAAAGCGCTCACCTCTTTTTATTAATAAACCTGCTTTTTACATACCTCGCCTGCACTTGGATTATTTACATCATTGGCTATTGGATTTAGGAGCTATTTGTGATTTAAATGAGACTGCAATCCTCCATTGTTTTGCTCAGCGGTGTTTGTTTTTAACTATTTATTTTTGTTCTGGAGGCTAACTTGTGCATGGATTTTGAATTAACTAATCTTTTCCAAATTTGTCATGGTTGTATGATTTTAAAATTTCTAAATATTGTATTGTATTCATTTCCTTTGTCGGTGTCATTTCCTTTTTGATTATCTGGTTTTAATTTATCATTTTTTTTCTTGTAGCTCTTTCAAATCTTTACCCCATTGCTTTTTTTTTTAGACTGTACCAATTCATAATTTTACCATTTAAATATGCTTTTAAAGCATCCCTTATGTAAATCTCAGATATATTCTCTATACAATTTAATTTCAACAGAGGTTTGAACTTCTTTATTAAAGATTTATATTTAAAATCCTTCAATTTAGTTATGTAAGCTAGCAACCTTTTAATTGGAATACTATTGGTATTTAATATATGTCCAAATGTTTTGATCAGAAAATGGGCAAGATACTATAACTTAATCTAGTGGTTAAATCATTAAAAATATATACTCTTTTTTATTGCTTGTGTTGCATGTATTTGTGGAAAATGGGTAAACACAAGTGATTTTTGGTTCTGAGAATTCATTAGTATCTTTAACTTGAAATAAGTCTATGAAATTTATTAATGTCTTTGCTGAAGCTGATATTTTTTTCTAGTGGTATTAGAATCTTCTTGTTAAAATGCATTCAAAGAGCCCTGCCAAAGT
>NC_056741.1:257865946-257896585 GCF_019279795.1 Protopterus annectens | reverse complement strand
TCATTCATCGTGGTTATTATAGAAACAAACCACAATGAACAATAGCTTAAAAAACAAATTAGTTGCAAAGCAGGAAAAGCCTTAGCGTACCTGTCAGCCTCATAGTGTAAGTGATCTGGATAAAGTCTAAAATAATGGGGGGGGTGAAACAGAAGCTCTGGACAGTAAAAGTTTTTTTACGATCGTTCATTGTGGTTATTACAGACATGAACCACAATGAATGATCGTCCTAAAAACTAAATTAGTTGCAAAGCAGTAGGAAACTTAGTGTACCTGTCAACCTCTTTAGTGTAAATAATCCGGAGCGATCGTGCTAAAAATGATTAATGCGCAGAATAGTTGCAAAGCAGGAGGACCCTTAGTCTACCTCTCAGCCTCTTACAGCAAGTAATCCGAACAAAGTCTGAAATAATAGTGATCAGCATTATCACATATTGTAATGCAGCCATTAGATTTATAAATTATAAAACCCTGCAACAAATCCATCCATGTTTCTGTATGCCAGCGCACATTACTAGTGCTGCCCCGATAACTGAAAAGTACCAGAATTAGATTGATCATTCATTGTTGTTCGTTTTTATAGTAACAACAATGAATCGTTTTTATAGTAACCACAATGAATGATCGTAACACAATTTTATAAAAAGGGACCAAAACTATGGGCATTCAACGATAGGACAGTACAAACAAAGTGTAGTTGACACTGGGAGCAAAAACAGGACTGGAATTGAATATTTACCAGATATGTAAAAGAAAAGGGATACCGTGGGTGGGAATGTGAGTGATGTGGTACAGCGGGTGACTTTGGTCAGTTTTAGAGTAGACCCGAATTTTAAACGCTGGGATTGTCCCTTTAACGTAGTCCTTATCGAGTGCCCAAAAATTGTATCTGAAGTTGTGCCCGAGAATGACAAACTCCTCCCTGCCAGGAGGAGGCGCTGCCACACTAAGAGTCGTAGCAGTTGGAGGACCATAATCTCCACTGTCTACCACTAAAAGAGTTCGCTGCTATGTTGCTGCTGCTGGGAGATATTGAAAGGGGAAGTTTACCAGCAAGATTGGCGGAGGTGACGCCCCCCTCCCCCTTTTAGTTTGTCATTGCCGTTAGTCCATCAACTATGTGTTGTATACGGGGTAAGGGTCAGTGGTAGATGCTGTCTATTGCCGGTGCTATAAACAACGCTGTGTTTGAAGCTGGCTGTCGGTTGTTTGGTTTCAGGTTTGGAATAACGGAATCGGAGTTCACAGTGCAGGTAAAAACGAGCGCACTGGAAATAGATAACACGCAAGCTGACGTTTATTGGTATATTTGGATGAGCTTAACATGCTATTTTGGGATGTAGTTACGTAGCCATTCCCTGACAGAAATAGCGGCGCAGAGTGCAGCAAAGGTAAGGGGAAGGAGGGCTTATACTGTGTTGTGTGTGTGTGTAAACGGAGATAACAGGTTTGCAGGCACTACTGAGTTTTATCTGTCATCTTTTACACTTCTGAATGTCCTTCTGTAATTGAAATATAAATTCTTAAACCTATTTAAGCATCAATTTACAGTATAGCTGACAGAAAATGTTAACGCTAAAAGTAATTATATTTAGTTTCCTTATATCATCAGACTTAACATGTAAAACAGCTGTCTGTAGATTTTAAAGCCCCTTGCGTGAGCAGCCAACACCTCAGTGTCACTAATGTTTGTAGAAAGTGGTGGTGTAATATTACGTTGTTTTGGCAGGGTAAACTAGTGTATCTTTAGGAAAGTGGCAACTTGTGTAATCCGTTGTTTTGCGAATGTTTTTGACAGTTGAAAAGCTCATGTGTGAAGAGAAACTTTTAACATAATGTAACTGAAGGTAATTTGTCCACGCTGGGTGTTATGTTTTCTGCCCCTGGATGTTGTTAATGCTTCCTTACACTGAATACAGCTTTTATGTTTTGTGGCATTGCTTTTAACTGCTCCTTTAACTGTTGATGAGTTCAGCTAATGTATAGTTGTATGGACGCACTTGCGGAGTAAACATTTTAAAGTAACAGTTATACGAATCTACATACTTTTTTATTTTGTTTGTAGTTTAGCTATCAGACCCGCAATTTTTTTTAGTTACCGGTGGGCTCATGTGTTTTGAAAAGTGGTACAGATGTGGACATCTACGCGAGAAGATGTAGGGTATTCACATATTAGCATTAAGGCTAAAAATTGCTTTTGGGTTTGGAGGATCGCGTTTAAGACTGCATATAATAGAGAAGTACACGAAACGGGTGAGAGAGAAAAACATTCACGGGGAATGGCCGAGGAACTTTGAACTTGTGTAGATGAAAGGTTAGTATTACAAATCGATAGCTGGTGTGAGCCTATTTTATTTTGACAGATCGGTGCTGTCTGTGGCCTTTTATACTCAAATTCAAACCTTTTCTTTTTAAACAATGAGTATACTGTGTTTTCGCTTTTTTAAACTTAAATTGTAACATTTGGAGGAATACTGGTACAAAGTGCATTTTGCTCAAATACTAAAATTTGGAGAAGGAAATACACTTGAATGTTTAGGAATGAGAAGTAAGCTGGGAGCAGCACCTATGAGGGCACCTGATGTCTTGTAGCAGGAGACTTCGTAGAGAAAGTGTATCCAAAAAGGGTAGGTAAATGTTGTGCTCCCGTCAGACAGGAGGGAGTAAAAGTGGCTGGTTAATGTAGGGTCGTTTGCAAAGTTAACATCATGGTCCTGGAAGATGATTTGATGATGTAGATGCTAGTCAGGTGAAGATGATGTTTTTAACTCCCAAGCCTAAATAATATGATGATGTAGATGCTAGTCAGGTGAAGATGATGGTTTAACTCCCAAGCCTAAATAATATGATGGTGTTCCTTAATGTGAGAGAAAGTTATATATTTACATATCTTGTTGAACAAAGTCATCGGACTACTAGACAAACAGGTAAATGATTTAAAGTAGTAGACTCAAGATAAACAACATATGGCATTGCATATCAACATTTTAGAGTGAGTGGTGTTGGGGAAACACTGCATCTGTAGTAATTATGTTTTATTTTCCAATGTATATTCTTAACTTTGATATTTTTTCTTTTTTACCTTTTGCTGCTGTGACTACCATATGGGGATTTTTTTTATTTACTGCTGATTTTTTTCTTTGGGGATTTTTATGCATTTTGCTGCTGTGGCTGCAGCTCTGGAATTATTTACTGGTGCGCATTTTACTTTTCAACTTTTTAACCACTGAGGTTTAAGTATAGATTTTTAAAACACCCTTTTCAAAAGAGTATAAACGAGAGGGATGCAGAATTACTGAAAAGCAGGCAGGCGCCATTTAACTAGATGTCCTACATATTAGGAAATGCCGAAGTAATCTTGTTAAACGAGGTTGGGGAACTATAGTTGTGAAATATAAGGGACTGAAGTTGAATATGCTTTGTAAGAATATGTTCCAGATTGTTGTCATTTCTTAGATGGGAGTTAAACTCTAATAGCATCTCATGGAAGTGCTGGAAAAAAAACTTACAAATATGTTTGCATGTATTCAGGTTATGATTAGCTGCCTGTGCTAAAAGAAAATTAGTTTCTTTTTTCTTTCTTTAGCAAAACTTAATGAATGTTATTTGGTGGCCAGCTCCATTTTTGAGATGTAATGACACTCTTTGGGGAAACTGTTTTGTAATGTGTTTTAGGTCTTACAGTGAATTTGCCATCCAGCGGAGTGAACATTGGCTCTAGATGATGATTATGATTGGACTGATATTAATGTGACTCCCCCCAACCCAATGTGCAAAAATGGGGTAGGGGATTATGGATTGATGGAATGAATTTAGGTAGCTTACACTGCTGTCAAACTTGTAAAATATATATTTTTTTTATTTTAGTTATGCAGCTTACAGATCACGGTGGACATTTTCAGCAAAAATGTTTATTGAGTATTCAAAGTGAAGCAAAGTACAAACTGCTGTATAAAATTGTGCTCAGGATCTTTGGGAGCAAAATATTTGTAGTTTGCAATAGGTGACCTTGAAAGAAAATTTACAGTAGAATGTGGATTCAAGGAGGAGTTCACCCTCTGAAATGAGACTAAAGCCAGTGTGCACTGAGACTGTGCACAGCATGTAAATATTTCCCAAGCTACCTTAACGTTTCAGTGAAGTACCCTAATTTCTTTTACTACTTTGATACCAGCACCTGGTATATCTGTAGAGCAGTCTTTCTGATCTCTCAGCCATGGCTCCTGTACCTTCATGCCATCTGCCCCAAATATATGTACATCCCCCCAAACAAAAAAAGAAATGTTAAGGAACAATTTGTGCAGGAGAAAGCACATGATGTTACTTCCCTGTAGAGTCTCCTATCTCTGATGTTGAGGAGGACATAAGACTCCCCAACATCTCCCCTCAAGACCTCCAAGGGAGATGATACAGGTGGGTGTGGCCCCCTGACCCTCTGTCTTTCTCACAGTGGATACTGCAGAAGGCTTTTCAGTCTAACAGTTGTCCCAGTTAGTTAATCAGTTGGTGGACTTCATTAAAAGTGGACACCGGTGCAGTTATGGGATAAATGTAGTGTGGTGGCCTTGGTGCCCATTTAAAGTTGGTAATATTTTTCATTATCCTACAGAGTGGAACATTTTAGTTTAGGATTCCAAACCCAGACGTCTTGGTTTTGTAGTTGCCTTCAAAATAACAGAGCCCAAAAGGGAGTCATAACTTAACATTCGCCAAGTAAAGAGCCAGGGTAGTGGAGTGCTTGGTAAAGGAAGTTCATTTGCTGCCCACTTTTTCTGTGAGGATGTTCTGTCTACCCATTAGTCATGCCCCTACCCAGTTTGCCTTCAGTTAACCACCTGGTCTGTTCACTTCAGTAATGGCTGATGACCCACTTTTCGTTCCTACAGTGCAATAGATAATTTCTCCTTCTCGGAAGCCAATTTTGTTTAAAAATTTTGGCCATCGCAAAAGGACTGGATTTTTTTCCTACATGAACGAATCCGTACGGGTGAGCTGTTTGAAATTAATGGACATCACTTTAAAATCTAGGGTAAATTTAATTGTGATACCACAGGCATCATTTGAGTCTCTGTCAGAGCTCTTCTGCATTCTATATCAGTAAAACTAAATGGGGATTTAAAGGTAGAATGTATGAGCATAACTATGACATTTAAAAAAGTTGAACAATGCATTGTATGAACATACTGCTATTCGGGATATCACTTTAAATTTATTGTTATTGAGAAAGTTGCAAGTAATCCCAGGGGTCATTGCACTTGGAAAGATGAGAACTTCACTGGATTTTTTTTTAATGCAGTCGAGAGGCCCAGACTGAATTGGCATCCATTGGATGCCTTTTAATAAAACTTAAGGCACAGATTAGGTAGTTTTTTTATAGGTTTGATTTAGGAGGGGGTTGTGGTTTTTATTGTACAGTGGTTTTCATTTTAAGAAATGATTGTATAATTTTTTTTTACTTTTAAGATATTGTCACTTTAAGAGCTTGATTGATGATACTGTTTCAGTGACTGTTACCATGTGATGCTTTTATTCTATTATAAATGGTGTCATTTTGTAATGAGTCTTATATCTGATGAAGTCTCATTCATGTTGTTTGAGATGAAAGCGCTTATATTTATTTTGATTAAACAGTGTGTTTTCTTCCTGATCTTTGCATGCAGTTCCTGTCTCTATTTACTATTTGGCTCTTTGTGCTTTGTTCTGGCCCTCATTTTATACTGGAAAAAGATAACTTACTCCCTTTAAATCTTTGGGACGGGCTGATTTGATTTAAAATATACCTGGGAAATGTGATCTTTTGAACATGAAAGGTATAGGTTATAGGCAGCGAGTGCTCCTCCACCATATTCCTGAGAACCAATCGTTCCATTATACCCAAGATGGCCATGGAGTGTAATATAAATATGCTGGAGTGCCTTCTGTGTGGAGTCTGCATGTCTTCCCTGCGTTTGTGTGTGTTTTCTCTGCTATTCCAGTTTCCTTACATATTCCAAAGATAAGCTTCTGAAGGGTTTCTCCCTAGGCATCCACTGAAAATTGGCTCCATTCCAAGCCGGACTTTATTTATTTTATCATTCTCACCATCTTTCCATAAGAACAAGATACCCGATTTAAGGTGAGAAACAAAAAATATAAGAAATGGAAGTGGGGTCGAACTACAACTTTGTAAACTGAAATAAGCAAGCTGGACAAACAGATTAAGCATAGTGTTAGACAAGATCAAGAAAATTTATATAAAGATATTGAACATAATAGGAAACCTTTTTATAGATATGTAAGATACGGAAGGAATAAAGATATACAAATTGATAAACTGTGTGCAGATTCTAAAATTCTCCGACACAACAGATATATTTACAAAATCTTATGCAAAACAGTTAGGTGGTAAGTTGTCCTAGTGACATCCAGATACTGGAATCAAATTAGATTATATTGAAAACGAACTGTGCAAACTGGATCCAAACAAAGCGCAGCGGGGAGACTGAATAAGTAACAATGACCTGAGAACACTTCAGCAAGAACTTACACTACCATTATATCTGTTATTCACTAGGTCATGTAAATATGGGAAGATTCCTCAAGACTGGAGACATGCACTTATTAAACCTATCTTTAAGGGAAAGGGGAGTAGGACAAACCCAGAAACATATAGACCCTTAAGTCTACTTTCACATTGTGGAAAAATAATGGAGAAGGCAATACTGATTAAGTTATTGTCAGAACTGGATTTGCTGCTACTTGAAACCATATATCAGCATGCATATGTTGAAAATAGATTTATTACCACCTGTAACACGATGTCCTATAACAGCTATGAATGAAAAACTGTGCTGTGATGTGATTTATATAGATTTGACAGGGTCATACACATAACACTGATCAATAAATTAGTACAACTAGGTACTGATGTACTGTTGATAAGATGGATAGCTGCATGGCTTACAAATAGGACATGGCAAGTATCACACACCAACTGTTCAGGTGAAATCCTTGGTTACAGTCAAGATGTCCCACAGGGCTCTGTCCTAGGCCCTTACTCGTAATGTCTGAAAGATGAAAATCTAAACTTTTTCATCTGAGGTGTTCTACAGTCTATGCTGACTACCTGAAATTGGGTAAACTGATTACAAGTGCTACAGATAAGGCATGTCTGCAAAATAATTTGACTAAATTCACCAAAAAATACCAAACTCCTCCTATTTAAGCCGACTATTAAGTCCCCCCCCCTTTAGAATTTTCTATTTCCTCCAGTAATGGTACCCTTATATCACCTGATTCTACCACCAAGCTGCTAGGTGTCACGATAGATAACTGCCTTACCTTTGATAATCACATTAATAATACTATTAAAACTGTAAACAGAAAGCTGGGCTCCTTATACAGAATCAGAATGTTCTTAACTCCTACAGCCAAAGCTACACTTGCCCACTCTCATCTGACCTCCACTCTTCTCTATGCATCACCCATTTATACTAACCTAAAGAAAAATAATCTATCTAAACTGTCTAACACTTATAATAGTATAGCTAGATTTGTTACCGGAAATCAATTTAGAACTCATCACTGTCTAAACCTACAACAACTTCACTGGCTTGAACTTGAAAACTCGTTGCTTCTTTCCCAACTTACATTTGTCCATAGGATTTTCTACCATCCCAATAATACTCCAATACTATCCAACCTCTTTTACTCCTTATACCAACCTCAATTCACTTTGCTCCTCAAATAAACTTCTAGTATCCCTAACTAAAATTAATAACTATGCTGGTGCCTCCCTTTTTTCCAACACCATTGGTAAGTACTGGAATCATCTTCCTACTGAACTTACTTCCATTCCATCCCTGGCTCTCTTTAAGCAAAAACTCAAATTATACCTTAAAAAACACTGGTTATGCTCTTGCTTCAACCCTGATTAAACTTGCTCTACCTCCTTTCATTCCCACTCCCTTCCCCTGGTAGCCTACCACCTTTCTCAATGCTTTTTTACCATGACACTACCTTCACTACAAAGGATGTCCTGCCTTCTCTACTCTTTTCTAGTAGATAATAGAATTTTAAGTTTGAATGTCTTTTCTTTGTTTGCCTGCCAATTATCTTTTCTTCTCCAAATTGTTTAATTTAACTTTGAATCATGTACACATTATGTATTAAACTCATAGAGTGTAGTATTGTAAACTTATTTATCTCTTCATATTATTCTTTTCTGTATTATGTAACTATTTGTCTCTATGTGGAGCTTTTCTCCCCGGGCCTCTGCTGAAAATGGAAATATAATCCAGTTAGACTAGCCCGGTTAACAAATGTAAAATAAATAAAATAAAATAAAAAATAAATAAATTGACCATTTGGGCACAGGAGAATAATATGTTAAACGCATCAAAAGCTAAGCATATGAGATTTGGGAAACATAAACTGAAAGGTGAATATTTAATACATTACACAGTGATTGAAACTGTAGACTCATTTAAGGACCTGGGTATGTGGGTAGATTCAGCTATGAGTTTTTGTAATCATATCAACCAAATGGCTAATGATAGTTATAGAACTATAAGTTGTATAAAAAGATTTATAAAGTCTAGGAAATCAATTTGAGTATGGAATAACAATATGGAAACCCTATAGGAAAACCAGAATGAATAAACTGGAAAGAGTACAGCGGAAATATACCAAGGGCATCCATAGATGTGAAACTCTAAGTTATTATGAAAGACTAAACTATCTGAACTTGTACAGTGTCTCTTACAGATATTTAAGAGGAGATCTTATTCAGGTATATAGGGCATTTAGTGACAACTACCTCTGGGAATGTTTGGGGTTATCAAAAAGTACTAGAGAGTCATCGGATTATCTATGTAGAAGATTCTATAGGAATGAGAAGTGTACTAATTGGTTCTCTGACGAAGCTGATGCTTGGAACAGACTACCAAATTACATTAAGTACTAGTTTAGATATTTTTAAGAACAGCCTGGACATTTTATTATGGGAACAAGTATTTTGGTATATTGGAAGCTAGAAGGGCATTAATGCCCGTGCTTGAAACATTTGTATGTATGTGTGTATCTTTTTTTCTAAACTACACTAATAAAGGAAAGCATTTGCTGCATTACACGGTTGACTGCTCTTGTTGTACTGGGACAGTTAATTACACAAGGAATGCCATTCTGTTCTTATCTTTTACAACAACAAAAGTTGAGCCAGAAGGCTTCTGCAGTTGGACTGCCCTCCTGGCTATCTTTAGTACATTACTTTCCATTACCAAAAGCATCAGACGCACCTTTCTCGGCTTACTGACAGCCACACAGACAGATCTATGGTGCCTCACAAGCTTTTTAATGGCATCTATGCAGCGACCACTTGGGCTTTTTTGAATTTTATAAAAGGCATTATAAGTTGTACATTGCTTCCCAGGCTACAGCAGTCTTTGGAACTGCCAGTGTTTGACTTTGCTGTTCGTGATGAAACTCCCAGGAATTGTAGTATGGGAAGCTGTTTTACAAGTGAAGGAGCTGCAGCCACCTACTTTGGACAAAAAAGTTACATACTTGCATAATGATCCAGGTGGATGCAACTCCTTCACTGACCCACCTTTCTTCTCTCTGCTTTTTTTGTATTAAAGTTTAACAATTAAAGTATAAGATTTAAAGTATGTATAGACATTCTTAAACTAATAATATCAAAACAAGTATAACTATTTACAAAGGTGTCCCCTGTGTATCCAAAATTATAAATATTTATGTTATAGCCTATTATTGACGTATTGTTTATTTTACAATTCTTTTAAATTCATTCAGGTGTTGCAAGAAGTGGTAATTCTGGTTGTTCTCATCTTGATTGTAAGAAATTCCAGTTGACGTAGTTCTGTTGCAATACTTATAAATTCTTTCAAAGTAGAAGATAATTCGCCTTTCCAGTTCTTGGTGATAACTTTTCTTGCAGTTGATAAAATACTCCAAAGAAGTGGATAATTTTTATTTTTAACAAAAGTAGGTATTGGGGTGTTTGAAATTAATGATTTAGTTAAATTAAATTGATTTAAATAGAGCTTGTAAAAAGGCATTTAACATTATCCCAAAATGACTTGATTTTACAGTCAAAAATGTGTTGCCAGTCTGCCTTAATATTCTTTTTAATGTCCAACATTGTAATTGTTTGAACATGTATTTCCATTCTGTGTGGAGTAATAAGTTTTATGCATTTCCAAGAGAATTAATCTCAGTTTTAATGAGGAAGTAGTTTGCTTTGAAGATAATGGCATAAACTTTTTATATTCTCTTGGATAGCAGTTTATAGATTTGAAATAACCCCAGTAACTATCTGTGTACTGTTTTGTACCATTTTGAAACACGTTATAGATTTTTAGATAATAGTCCTTTCTCTGATATATTCTTATGTATTAAACTAATTAAAAATCAATAAACTTGGGGACAGTATACTTTATTGGTGTTTGCATTGAGTTAATTTTGTTTCTACTGAGTATCTACAATTTTTGAATATCTAACCGCATTTCTTTTCTTAAATTAAATTTTGCTGTTACATATTTTTTACAATAGTTTTTTCTTTATCCATTAGCTGAAACCAGTACATCAGGTTATGTTCCTTAAACATTATCGTTGCAAATGAATTAAATGTGCATATGTTATTTTGAGTATATGCTATAGGAAACAATAGAAAGAAAACTTGCTTTATATTTGGGATTCTTATAAGTAAAATTCTTGAAAGTAGTTATGTCATAGGGATCTTAAGACATTTTACCATTTAATAACCAAATTTGTTTGCTACTATATTTTGATGTAAATATGTCACTTTAATGTAACCAAATACTTTATCTATATAATGCCTAATGAAAAGAAATGAATTAAACCTAAAGGAAATTTGTTTTATAATTGATGATTAGAGTATAATTCTAAAGTGGGTAAACCAATGCCACAGTAAGACCAGTCTCTAATGTGATAGCTTAGAGCTATTCTAGATTTGTTGGGATACCAAGGAAATCAAAGAATTAAAGAAGTGAACTGTCTTGTATATTTTTAGGAGGAGGGAAAGGGATTGTATTTGGTAAACTCAGTTTTCTTAACAAGTCTCTCTCTTCCTTTGAAAAATTTATTCGATTTTATTAATAACTTGCCAATTAAATATTTGCAGTGTAATGTATTGTATTTTTCTTTCACAATGTATTTAGAAAATATTTCTTCTGTATCATAAGTAAGTCCAGATTTTTTCTGAAAAAGATTCTACTACATTAAAGATTACATTTAAAGAACTTTTATTATCGTAAGTGAGAAGAATATCATCACCAAGTAGTATTTTGGAAATAAAATTATTTATATGTATACCTTTTTATATCTAATCTCAATCTTGTGTAGTTTGCAAATGATTCTATAACTAAAGTAAAGAATAATGGCAACAAACGGCATCCCTGTTTGTTTCCTTTTAGTAATCAAAATTGATTCCAAAATATGTGTACCTATCTTTATAAATGCAACTGAATTTTCATACAAGAGATTTATTAGTTGTAAGAAACTATTCGAGAAATTACTTTCCACTAAGAAAACTTATTTCAAAATTAACTGAATAAAAAGCGCTATTAATGTCTAAACTTACTATCTTTTGTATTTGCATAATCAGTTATGGTTCGTATTCTTAATTTTCATAAGTATTTGTATTTTTTATGAATTCAGTTTGATCAATATTAATCAAATATAGAAGAAATTGTTGAATTCTAACAGCATGTGTAGCCATAAATATTTTATCAATATTTAACAATAATATTCTTCTATAAGAACACTCTGTCAGGTCTTTATCATCCTTTAAAATCGGAGAAGTAAGAGTCTATTTCCATGATGGTGGAACCTTTGTTAAATCTTTGACTAATAAAAAAAAACTTTGAGCAGACTATTTAAAGCTTTTTTTAGGCATAAGTTTGTAAAGTTCTGATATTATTCTGTCAGTGCCAGGAGCTTTATTACATTTTAATTTTATCTAACTTAAAAATCAAATTAAAAACCTATATTAAATGTCTGAAAAAATCAATTATTTGGTCTTTAGTCAGTTTATTTTTAGTATATTTTCTAATGAAAGTTTTAATTACGTCTTGTGAATCTATTGTTGGGTTATATCGATTTTTTTGAAAAGTTCAGAATACTCTTAAAATATTTTGTATTTCTAGAACCTTTTTTGCTATCGATAGAATATAATTTGTTAATGTGATTAGCTTTAGTAAACATTTTTGTTCTGGAGGCTAACTTGTGCATGGATTTTGAATTAACTAATCTTTTCCAAATTTGTCATGGTTGTATGATTTTAAAATTTCTAAATATTTTCTATTGTATTGTATTCATTTTCTTTGTCGGTGTCATTTCCTTTTTGATTATCTGGTTTTAATTTATCATTTTGTTTTTTCTTGTAGCTCTTTCAAATCTTTACCCCATTGCTTTTTTTTTAGACTGTACCAATTCATAATTTTACCATTTAAATATGCTTTTAAAGCATCCCTTATATAAATCTCAGATATATTCTCTATACAATTTAATTTCAACACAGGTTTGAACTTCTTTATTAAAGATCTATATTTAAAATCCTTCAATTTAGTTATGTAAGCTAGCAACCTTTTAATTGGAATACTATTGGTATTTAATATATGTCCAGATGTGATCAGAAAGTGGGCAAGATACTATAACTTAATCTAGTGGTTAAATCATTAAAAATATATACTCTTGTATTGCTTGTGTTGCATGTATTTGTGGAAAATGGGTAAACACAAGTGATTTTTGGTTCTGAGAATTCATTAGTATCTTTAACTTGAAATAAGTCTATAAACTTTATTAATGTCTTTGCTGAAGCTGATATTTTTTTTCTAGTGGTATTAGAATCTTCTTGTTAAAATGCATTCAAAGAGCCCTGCCAAAGTAATATTACCTTTTGAGAGTTTTATAGTCGGATCTAATTGGTGCTTAACTGTTTCAACACCTATGCCAGGTATTCAGTATACATTAACAATGGTATATCATTTTCTTTTAATTTTCATTGTTATTGAACAAAACATCACTGTATGTATTGACTATATTATGTGTAGGTAAAGAATTTCTCCATAGAATAGCTACCCCTCTTTTTCCTGATTTATATTGTGAACTATTTAGTACTGTATAATATCTAGTATTAAGTCCATTTATATCTTCTTGTACCAAGTGAGTTTCTTGCAAATAACTTTAGAAATTTATTTAAACTGTTTCTTTTGCAGCCATTTGTTTAATCCATTAATATTTATGGAAATGCACTTTAAATATCTCCTCTAATAATTTTAGTAAGAAGGAAATTTAATAATATTATAATTCTTAAATATGGTATGAAAAATAAACCACTCATAGTTATCCAGAACTGCTTATTTTAATTACAAATGTAACATAGTATCGCTAAGTCTGCAGATGTTAAAATGTTAGTAGATGCCAATAAACAATAGAATATTGTATAAAAAATTAAATATAACATTCTTTTAACTTTCATTCCCCTCCATGAAGTTTAATACTTGTGAATAGTGAATCTATCTGGATGTCGCACCCATTGTCATAAGTAAATCCAATACTCTACTATGTAGAAAGATAGTATATTACATCTATACATGTCACACTTCAAAAAAATTCAGTAAACATTTAAGTTCTTGTCTTTATTTATTTAGTATAAATAATATAAGTTTAGTTTTATTTTATTCATGACCTAGAGTTTAATATGTAAATATATCCAGGATAAGTCACTTGTATATGAAGTCAAAAATAAATAAAATGGTATACAACATTAAGTAATAAGCTATTAACTTTGCACAGTCATCTTTTAGTTTTGTACAAATTAGCTCTAAGTGACTGTTGACTATTATCTTCATTGTATATCATCATTTCTATCGCAGCATATTGAACATCATTTTCATTTATAAATCACAATGTTTGTGTGTACACCTTTATGTATAATTTATGCATATGCTGCCAAATTAGTAAAAAAAAAAAAAAAAAAAAAAGGGGTCTAATACATCAAGAATGCTTAAGTTTTATGTAAAAATTTATCTAGTCACATGTTCTTCATATTTTACATTTATATTCGTATTTTATAACTGAAAGCATAACATATTGTAGAGCAAGCTGTAAGTTATCTATTTACATATTACTAAATCCATTAATAGTATTCTACTTCAGTTAAAGTTTTTAGAAAGTGATAGTAAAATAACCAAATACATACTGTAATGCTCTGTCAAGTGCAAATTTATTTGGCTATGAGCACTGATGAAATATTTGACTTGTAATCATAGTTCAACTTTTATATTCTGTAATCAAGCAGTTTATGCAAAATGTTTTTCATCTTAGCACTTTGGTCCAGAAGATTTTCTCAGTCACATACGCTCCTTTTTTTTTTTTTTTTACATTTAAAAAGAATTGTAGGCCATATGCAGCCATTACCTTAGTTTTATTATTTATATTCTCAACCACATTTTTCTTTATGTATTCCTTTCATTTTATCAACTGAGGTATACTCACCAAGACTATACTCCATCCTCATGTCTGACTGAAACTCGTTCATGTCAACCTGAGACTGTTTGTTTAAGTTTACATCTGTCTGGTCTATCGCTAGCCCTTCCATTATCAACATCCCCTCCTGTCACCACACAGGCTCCTCAGTGACTGTTAAGCATTCATTGCCATCAAATTAAAGTATTCCATGTATGCAATGGGCCCCCCAAATGTCATTGTGCATCTTTAATGAAACATGTCCATGGCAACAGAGCCCAAGGATTCATCTTCAAATATTTTATCCATTTGCAAGATACTTTCTATAAACTAATTGATATTAAACTGTGTCATAGTTTTCTGTATTAACTCCACCCATTCATTTGCCCATGACCATTTCTGTTTGTCTAGAATTTGCTCTAAGAAATAGCATGCCCATGTCCTATTCAGAGTAGATCTGCAGTCTGCCAACATATCAAATATGCAGTAGGACTGTCCCAACAATGCAAGCATAACAAACATTCATTATATCATCTTTTCCACCTTTCCGTTCTCACATATTCATTCTTAACCATTTGACTATTCTCAGACATCAACAATGTACGAGAGGAGAAGATAGCACGAGTCTGTGTGGAGATGTTGTATCCAAAACCAAATTCAATCCACAAGATGCAAGTGTGCTGAAACGAGGCCAATAAACGCTCCAAAAGTACCACAATTCTTTTATCGAATAAAAACAACGAACAACAGTGCGTCGACCTAGGTTTCGTCCGTCTCCACGGACTTCTTCAGAACACTGTAGCATAAAAAACAACTTGCTTAAATAATCACCTAATCCCATTAAATAACCTGTCAACTGCTTAATTGCATAATGAGATAAATGAATACTTAATTTAATTAAAATTGAAGTTAGAGTTTAAACAAGCATGGACAAAATAGACCTTGAAATATAAACTATACATAAACAATACCTCCTTTAACGGAATATATAAAATACAAAAATATATGAATATATATATCCACTGTGTGTAATAAATCAATGAACCACATGGGTAAATATATGCCTTAAATATATAAATATATATAAATAAATACTGTAAAAATATATACTGTAAAAATATAATATTAATGTAATAAACATAATAAATATATAATTAATAAATATATATAAAATTATTTATATATATATATATAAATAATTAAATAGACATTAGTATGATGTAAACTTGTAAAAAAAATTTTTATATATACAAAGAGGTATTAGTAATAAATAATATAAAAAATATATATAAAAATATATATATATATATATATATATCTCCACGTAATGTTCTTATGCATTGTGTTGTGTGTTTTAAAATGTGTGAAATGAATTAAAATAAATTTGAATTAAAATTAAAAATAAAAAGGCCGTGTTGTGAACATGTTAAAAGTATCTTATAAAGACGTTGCATATCTAATGTTAATGAATATAATGTATTATATGGATATGTTTGAAAAAGTAACGGAAAATGACATTAGGGATGTTTTTACAAAATATCATACACAGTATCATAACAATATGACCAAAAAGGAGGAAGCAACTTTAAAAAGAATTTTGTCAACTAAAAGTATTAGAATTATGAAACCTGACAAGGGCAGTGGGGTAGTTATTGTTGATTATCAGGATTATGTAACTTATATGAATGCCCTTTTGACGGGAGACACATATGTAGAAATTAGTAAGAATGAAATTAATATAGCTCATAAAAGAATAGACACAACATTATATGATATGTTACATCAGGGTGAATTAGATGAACAGGACTGGCGTTTTTTACAGAATGAATATCCAGTCATTAGTGGTATTTTTGGCATCCCCAAAATACATAAAGGCTTGGATAATTTACAGTTCAGAGCCATTGTGGATGGCAAACGTAGCAAAACACATTTTATAAGCCAGTATTTAGATCATCATTTAAAACCTGGCATAGAATATTTTGCACATATACTAAAGGACTCATGGGATTTTTTAGCCAAAATTAACTCCATTGTATTCAATCCGAGAGATACATTTATTACTATGGACATTTGCAATTTGTTTACGGTCATTCCCCACGACAAGGGGTTGGAATGGCTAGAAGAACAGTTATTTTATACGAATTTATATGATCAAAACAAAATTAATGTATTAACTAAACTCATGGGAATCGTATTGAAAAATAATTTTTATACTTTGAAGGAGCCTATTTTAGACAAAAGAGTGGAGTGGCCATGGGGGCAGCTTGCGCCCCCAGTTTTGCAAACTTTGTATTAACATACTGGGAGTTAAATTATGTGTTTAATTCAGAATTTTTTACACATGTTAAGTTCTATGGCCGTTTTTTAGATGATTTATTTATTATATGGAATGGTGAACAGGCAGGTTTAAAGGCCTTTATTGAATATCTAGATAGCAGTGTATGTTTTTTGAAATTTACATATACTGTAAGTTAGGATAGTATAAGTTATTTGGACATCAAATTATCCTTTGACACTAGTAGAAATAAGTTAACATCTAACATATATAGAAAACCCACCTTCTCAAACTCTTATCTACACTATGATAGCTGGCATCCTGACCACCAGAAGAAGGCTGTGGTCAAAGGCCAGCTGGTTAGAGCAGCCAGGATGGTCAGTGAGGAGGTGGATTTTCAGAAAGAATTAAAATTTATAATTACACTTTTTTTGAGTCGTGGCTACCCAAATGAATTTTGTAGTAACATTGCCAATGAGGTTATATATAAGAGGGAGAACGGCTTTTACAAAGCTATATTGAACGATACTGTGGGCAAATCCATTAGCGGCAAAAATATTGGTATCAAGCGATTTGCATGTAATAGAACACCTTTATATATTACCACTTTTAATGACACTTTTGAGGTCATTAGAAGCATTATTAAAAAAAACTGGAATTTTATCAAATTGGATAATACAATGGGGGAACTTTTCAAAGGAAGTATCACATATATTTTCAGGAAAGATACATCATTTAAGGAGTTGTTTGAAGGTCTAAATGCTGGGGCTGTTAAATTTTCTAATAAACCCATGGGTAATTTTAAATGTGGAAGGTGTTCTGTATGTAAACACGTAATAAATATTGATAAAATGGTGACAGTTAATAGACATTGTTAGGATACACCAACATATCAATTGTTACACAAGAAATATTGTTTATATTGCAGTATGTCAACACTGCGAAAGTTTTTATGTTGGGAAAACTAGTAGGCGTATGAGAGATAGGATTAAAGAACACATTTCGGATATTAAACATGGAAAATCAACCAACGCCTTAGCTAGACATATTAATCAGTTTAACAGTCACCATTTTAAGTTTTTTGGTATATACCACCAATATGTGGATCAGCAAGGTAAAGTAACTAAATTTAACCTAGACATAATGGAGTTAAGAATGCAAATTTTATTAAACGCCCACCAGTATCCTGGGTTGAATTAATACATTAGTATAAACCCTATCTTATGGTTACATAGTATTAAAGGTAATTAAGGTGGTATTCACACATATCCATATAATACATTATATTCATTAACATTAGATATGCAACGTCTTTATAAGATACTTTTAACATGTTCACAACACGGCCTTTTTATTTTTATTTTTAATTTTAATTCAAATTTATTTTAATTCATTTCACACATTTTAAAACACACAACACAATGCATAAGAACATTGCGTGGAGATATATATATATATATATATATATATATATATATATATATTTTTTTTATATATATTTTTTATATTATTTATTACTAATACCTCTTTGTATATATAAAAAGTTTTTTTACAAGTTTACATCATACTAATGTCTATTTAATTATTTATATATATATAAATAATTTTATATATATTTATTAATTATATATTTATTATGTTTATTACATTAATATTATATTTTTACAGTATATTTTTACAGTATTTATTTATATATATTTATATATTTAAGGCATATATTTACCCATGTGGTTCATTGATTTATTACACACAGTGGATATATATATTCATATATTTTTATATTTTATATATTCCGTTAAAGGAGGTATTGTTTATGTATAGTTTATATTTCAAGGTCTATTTTGTCCATGCTTGTTTAAACTCTAACTTCAATTTTAATTAAATTAAGTATTCATTTATCTCATTATGCAATTAAGCAGTTGACAGGTTATTTAATGGGATTAGGTGATTATTTAAGCAAGTTGTTTTTTATGCTACAGTGTTCTGAAGAAGTCCGTGGAGACGGACGAAACCTAGGTTGACGCACTGTTGTTCGTTGTTTTTATTCAATAAAAGAATTGTGGTACTTTTGGAGCGTTTATTGGCCTCGTTTCAGCACATTTGCATCTTGTGGATTGAATTTGGTTTTGGATACAACATCTCCACACAGACTCGTGCTATCTTCTCCTCTCGTACATTGTTGGTGAGCATTTGGTTCTTGGTAGAGTTATTCTCAGACATCAACCCTTGCATTCTCAGCTCACATTGACAGCCCCACATGTGTCCCAAGATATACCGTGTATTATGCTGAAACGTAATTAAAATTTCTAATGAAATTGAAGTCCAGAACTGCAACTTGCATTACCATTCCATGATTTCAGCCTTCAGGTCACATCCATGATCTACCATGAAGCCACAAGCTTCCTTAGTACAAATCAAAAGTATATGTGGAAAAAGTCGGGACATCCCACACAAATCTACACATTTAAAGTGCATGCCTAGGAATGCCAGCATTAAAAAAAAAAAAAAAAGTTCAGGTAAAAAAAAAGCTGCAGGACTGGCATCCTATTGAATTAGAAAAGAATAGTAAATGACTAAACATAAAATAATCACTTATTGATGTAAAGAAACTATGCCCGTAATTCTAAAGACTGTATTTACTCTTTGACCCTTGCGTCAGAAGTTAATGTCACTCTGATGCATCGATTTAACTATAGGGCACAAAAGCACAGTTGAAATCTAAACTATTGCTCATGGAAGCCTGTGATATTAGTAGGGAAACCAAAGCAAGAAAAAAAGCTTCAAGTATCGCCAAAATTGCTTTAGCTTTTGAAGCCAAGTTGAGCTGTTCAGCTCAAATTGTTTAAAGAACAATTTTTTTCCCCAATCGTAATATTTAGTCAGACATATGTATATCACATTGTCCACAGTCATGACAAGCAGTTATAAACAAATATGAACTATTTTTCTAAATGAGCATCTATAAGGTACACACAATTTTATAAAACTGAGAAATGACAGAAATATCTAACATGTAAGCAAGAACAGTCACCACCATCAATCTCTACCTCCGACCCTAGACCGGAGAATGAGAAATGACAGAAATATCTAACATGTAAGCAAGAACAGTCACCACCATCAATCTCTACCTCCGACCCTAGACCGGAGAATCCAAAACCATCAAGTAGACTACTAGCACGCACCAGTGTTTTATATGTATAAACTAAAACATTTTATATAAACAAAATCATGAATAACATCTATATAAATATACATTTGTATTTAAAAGATCTTTTAAATAGTAAAAATGTAGCACTATAATATCTTGATTAAAGGGTAGTGCTAAAATAATTCTTATATGTAACTTTAAAGATTAAAATGGATCAATTTAGTAAATTAATCCTTAACTGAATGAATCATAATGAGAATTATTATAGGATTATAGATATAAGAAATCTGCATGCTTATTTAACATTAAAGCAAATCAAATGTTAATAAAAACGTATTTCTAAATTCATGTGAAAAATGTGTATTAAATTTATGGAGAAATATTAATTTTATATGCTAAATTTGATGTAGAAGAAAAAATATAAAATGTAATATAATTACCTTAGTGAAGAATGCATTCATGCTCCCTTTTTTGATTATAAGTATGTGGGGAAAAGTATGAAGATTTTGTTATGTAAATAAGACTGTATATTAAGTTAACTGATAAATATTTTAAGATAAAATAAAAAGTCACTTTCATTTTAGTTTCTTTTTCTTTTCATTAACTTTACAACTGTTTCTTTCAGCTTATAATTTTAAGGAACTGTTGTTCTAATCCATGTCTTTAATTCAGCTATTATATGTTTTACTTCAGACATGCCATTGCATTGTCTACTTCCTGAAAGGTTTTAGTTTCATTAGACCCACTTTTTTCAGGCTGTCTGGAAAAAGCAAATGTACTTTTTAATACATCTCTTCTTAAGCTCTTTTATTAAAGGCAAAAAACATTTAATTTTAGACATAACTGAAGAATAGTTATTGTCAAGCCATTTTATTTGGAGACTTTATCCAGGAAGTTTTAAGAATTAATTTTGTCCTGTGACATCTCACAGTAGTTTAGCTCGGTGGAGGATTGTTTTCAGAAGAAGTAATTAAGGATTTGTGTGCTCTCTCGATCTATTTCAATACTGTAGGACATAGCTTTCAGGTAAATCAAGAATTTTAGAGAGCCAGGATATTTGTACTTCCCCTTCAGTTTTTTCAGGCAAACCACAGATACAGAGGCCATTTCTCCAAGATCCATTTTCAAGATGATGTATTTTGTTCAGAAGTAATGTCTTGTTGTTTCAGTAAGAATTCAATGTTGTTTTCATCTTCATTTAATTTCCCTTCCATAGCATTTAAGGTGTCTTCTATTCTGGACATTTATATTTTCTGTTTGGTTTAGAGAGTCATGTATTTGTTCCATTTGTTTTTAACATTTCTCTTTTAAAAGTGTTTATCTTTTGTATTTTGTCCATTTTTATAGAGAGTTCTTGATTTCTTAGCAAGAACAGCCTGGAATTCCTTTTTTATAAATGAATCCCGAGAGCCTGTTTTTGTGTGACTCGTTCTGAATTTTAAGAGGAGATTTTTCAAATAAAAGTTTGACAGGAAAATGATATATATAAAAAAAATCATTCAGGACAACTCCAAAGTAGTAGTATTTAGTTGAAAGAAATCTAGTAGTTTGTTTTGTCTTTTAGGCTTTTCCCGGTTAGGGGTTACCACAGCAGAACTCCGGTCCGCTAATGATTGGCAGTAGATTTTTTTTTTTATGGTGCCGAGTTGCCAGCCCGACGCCCAACCTTCAGCGAAGGCGCACCCATTCACGCATGTTTTTGGAGGCCACTCGACTGCTGGGAGGACATGCAGACTCCACACAGAAGGCACTCCAGCTGTGAATCTAACAGGAGAACCTCTTGCTGTGAGGCAGCAACGCTACCGCTGTACCACTGCGGTTTTGAAAGAAATCTAGTAGTATAACGTCTAAATATAATTTCCTGCCAAAAATGTAAATGGAATAGCAGGGTAGGTGAAATCCGCTGCTAGTTAGTCTGCATCCTAGCCATGCCAAAACAAATATGTTCATCTTCCTTCCTTCAGCTTTGAGGTCCACCGATAAATTTTGGTTCTGAGCCTTGTATTTCTTGTTTGTCTGTTAGGGCTGTTTTAGGTCTCACTACTCATTAATATAGGCTCCTGGAGATAGGGTCGTTGGGTGCAGATTATGATGGATGAAGGGCATAGTAGCTTGCAGAAGTTTTAGGGCTGAACTTGGTATAGATAAGTCCTATAAGCGAAAGAATTGCAAGTTACTGTAGATGTCATAAGTATGTAATTTTTTTGTAACCTTTGATCTGTTGTCATTTATTGGATCTGCTGTGTAGCAGATTTATTTTCCATGCTGATGTTCCATTTCTACTTGACTATTTTTATAACATTGTAGCTTAGTTCTCGAGTACCCACCTTTCCAGCAATGCTGTTCTAGTTACATGGCTGTACTCAGTTGACATTTTTGAGAAACCTTTTTTAATACTGTTAAATTTTGGGGTGCCATGGCCACTGGCTTAAACTGGTTCATTATGTATCTGGAAAAATTCAGCAACCCAGATAACTAGCCACTGTCTGGATAGGTATACCACTTACTCCTGTTGTGAGTTACATTTTTATAATCCTCATTTGATCTCTTCTTTGGGACTTGACCCTTGCCCTTCTAGGAAATCATTTTAGAGTTGTATTCTTCTCTCTTCTGTGAGAGCTATCAATGCATGATTGAAGACCTTAGCTATGCTCACTTTTGTGGTCCCCCTGCCTGGTTTCATATCTTTTGGATGCAAGACTTTAACCCAGCTGTGAAGCATATTGGTTGAAGTTTTCTATTTATGTATGTTTTCCTCTCTCTAGGGTCTTTCCAAACTTTCCTGGTACAAGATGGTCCCAAAAGAGATTATGCAACTGAGCTACCTAATGTTAATGTTTTTGTTTGTAATGGATTAAACAAGCTTCACAACAGCCTTTTAATTATTCCATCTTTATGACCATTCCTTGCTAGTTTGGCATTTGAAAGGGTAATGGGAGTTGTTTGTTTTTGTGTGGGTTTTTTTTTTTTTTGCTTTTGTAAAATAGACTAGATATTAGGAAGTCTCTGGTGTGCGAGACTTCTAAGCCTCCTTTCGTATCCACTGTGTCTGAACAGGACAGCTTTTTATGCACTGTTTGGTCGTTTAAGTCATTGTTTTTAGCCTTCATAAGGTTTTTTTGTCATAGCTTTTCTTTCTAAATTTCCTAGGGCACTCCAGCTTAATATTTACCAAGGCAAAATATCCCGGTATCTTTTGTCAGTTTACTCCGGTACAGGTATGTATGTGTATCACTCACTTTGCGTAAAGTCATTTTGTTTGTTAGTATGAGATCCACTACATAGTGGTCTTTCAGTATTCCTATTTTGCACATTTCATGAGCAAGAAGTTTCGTAAGTGTCGAACTACTTGCTCAGTGAGCAACCTTTGAGATGGTTTCTTTTTAGGTTGTTGTTAAAGAACAATTTTTAGGTTACACTGCAGCATCTTTTGTTGGCAATTATACATAGCCCAAGTAGCCTATAAGGCTACTACTATAGCGAGGATGTCTAACCTCTACTGTTATAGGTAAGTGAAGCTTGCACAATTGTACTATACTGCCAAAGAACAGAGCGTTTTTAGGTTTAACTAATTTTTAAGGTACAAGTTTAGAGTTGTACAGATAAGGTACTTGTACATTAACATAAGCAGAAGCTTTATAAGTCAAAGTGGAAAGGGATTATGATGAAATGGGGGCTTCGGGAAGTAAGAGTAGGATTTTGGATGTGGATACATCAGGAGAATAACAATGCTGCATAATATAATATTCATCAAGTAGCAGAAAGCCACACAAGAATTGAGAAAGTAGATTTTTACCAAAAGGGATGATTGCAAGTAAGGTTATAGAAAGTAGGGATAAGGGGAATGGAATTTACTGGAGAAAATTAACAAAGAAACTGAGTATGTTATGTAGTCCAATCTTGCCTACGTTCTTACTCACGGGTTCGGAGCCAAATATCGGCTCCGACTCGGCCAACTTTTATTTTCTAGCACTAAGTCTCTAATTGGCTGGGCTAAATGGGTAACACATGTTGCACTGCTCCATAGCCCCAGATCTCATTTGCCACTCGTGTAGCTAGGACGTGGTCTTGCTTGGCTGTGGCTAAGTACCTCAAATTTCTATTTTTCTCTTCAGAAAATTGTTGTGATTCAAACAAAAGCTATTTTAATGGCTATTTCTTCCTGTTTACCGTTTATATTTTGTTGAAGTGTTGTCTGTGTGTGAGTGGCATCCCTAACTGTTCCGGTGGGCTAGGCCCATTTAAGTTAGAGGACCTAGTCCTCCTTTTTTTGTGTAGTGTTTTACCTTTGTGCTTTTGGCTTCCTGTATTGGTGTGTTTTTTCTCTGGTTGAGTTGTGTGTTGTAGTTGCTAGAACTGTTTTACTTAGAGGTTCTTGGTTTTTGTGTGTAGTGATAGTTTCCCGGTTAGGTCTCCATTTTGGCTTGGTGTTTAATTCCTTACTTGAGATGTCTAAGGATCAAAAGGAACATAAACCTTCAGGATTTAAGAAATGTTCCAAATGTAGCTACAAGATGTCTGTTATGGACGGATATTCCATGTGTGTGTATTGCCTAGGAGCATTTCACTTGCAAGAATCCTGTAGATGTCCTTCAAGGATGCATCTGCAGTCATAACATATGGGTTGTCCTACCTCAGGCAGCCCTTCGGTCGGCCGGATTCCAAAGTCTGGGTCTGGCCTCGGCTGATGTCGCACTTTCCCCGACGTCAGAGCGTCTGGGGTAT
Source organism: Protopterus annectens (assembly GCF_019279795.1). Taxonomy (NCBI): domain Eukaryota; kingdom Metazoa; phylum Chordata; order Ceratodontiformes; family Protopteridae; genus Protopterus; species Protopterus annectens. Next base: position 257,871,947 of record NC_056741.1, on the reverse strand, counting down.
AAAAGCATCAGCCGACGCCATTTTCCTCAGTCTTTCTTGCCGCACGGTGCCCGAAGCAGAAGCTGTTCGCAAGTGCCAGTCGGTCAGATCCAGTGTTTTCAGTTACCGAAGACTTCGAAAAAGCTAAGTACCCCGTTGGGGACTCTTTCTTGCCTCAGCCGATGTTAGATAAAGTAAATAATTGTTTAACTTGTGGGAAACAAATACCTCATAAGGATTTCCATTCCTACTGCCTTCCTTGCTTAGGCAAGACCACGACGTATCGTCCTGTTCAGCCTGTGCTTCCTTCAACCGACGAACTCTTAGACATCAGTCGGAGTTTGCAGAGGAATTTTTTGGGGCTAGTTTTGCATATAAAATGCCGTCGGAGACTCCGACATCACATTTAGTGAAAAAATGGAAGGACAAGGACCGACACTCGTGGCCTGCAGTTTCGGCTGAAACCACGGTAAAGCCTACCGCGAGTGTCTCTGTTTCGGCCGAAACAGAGTCCTCTGATATTCCTTCATCCGAATCCACTCAACCCACCACCGCGGCCCGGGAGGCCGTGGCTGAGTCGGCTACCGAGCTACCTACCAAAACCAGTGTCCAGGATATGTCCGACACCATTCCTTTGGACATATCTACTCCTGCTCGTGGGGCAGCTAGGCCCCCTGCTTCTATGTCCATTAAGGCCTTCTCCAGGGCTAAAGCTGCTAAACTTTCTAAGGCTTTGCCTCCCAAGACTACCTCCCAGAGGCCTTCCTCTAGTACTCAGATCCTCAGCCTTGCAGAGGACCTTATTTCTTTAATTAGAGGTTCACAACCTCACCCGGACAGGGCCTCTCACCCTCCACCAGACAAAAGGCCCAGGACTGAGCCTTCTGACCCACACTCTTCAGATGAATCCACGGATGGTTCTGAGTTGTCAGACCACCAGGAGGAGGCTTATTCGCCCTATGAGGATTCTGATGCTGAAGAATCTATCCCTTCGGCCTCCCCTCCTGAAGAGTTTTCCTTTGGTGAGACTCTACACTCCATGAGAGAGCATTTTCAATGGCAAGGTCAGGAATTCTCTGATTCTAGAAAAAGATTAAGGACCTTTTTACACTTGCCTCAGCATAGGCCCTTAGCTATACCTCCTGTTCTGAATGTAATTGATGATGTGTACAATGATGTCAGTACAGCCCCTGATACTCTCCCCCCGGCCCCTGCCAAACCTGATAGATACTACAGGGTCCCGGATTCTCATTTCCATCTGTATAAAGCCCATTCTGCCAACCCAGAAACTATTACTTTGGGCCCTAAAGGGGTTGCGGCTGCCACTGCCAAAAATCCTTTACCTTCTGAAAGAGAGTCTAGAGCTTTAGAGAGATGGGGAAAGAAGGTATATACCTCTGCAACTCTTTCCGTCAGGGCTCTAAATTGTCAATTTCATATGATACAGTACCAAGAGTATTTGTTAGATGAACTGAACAAAAAGCTTTCTTCTCCTGAGCCCCTTGACCGTAAATCCCTTCAGGATTTGGTACACAACGCACAGCAGGTTAGTAATCATTTCTTAGTGTGGTTATGATGCATTGGAGGCTTCATTTAGGTCAGCTATGACTGGGGCAATTATTCGTAGGTATGCCTGGCTGAAGGAACAATCTTTGCCAGACCATGTTAAAGCTAAACTCCTGGATGCTCCAATGGAGAAACAAAATTTATTTGGCTCCTCTGCTCAGGAGGTTTTAAAAAAAGTATGAAGAAAAGGCAAAATCTGTGCAAACAGTTAAGGATTTCCTACAAGTACAACCACCGAGATTTAGCAGAAACTGGCCTACTAAGAATTGGTCCTTTCCAGACTCTGACAGAGCCCAGAGAGGCAGGAATAGACGTCCCAGAGGCAGAGGCCAATCTAGGGGCTCTTACAGAGGCCGTCAGTGGCAACCTGCCAACCAGAGAGGTAGTGCAACAACAACTACTACACCAGGACAGGCTCAATGACTTTACTCTGATTCCGCCCACCAGGGCTCAACTGGAAGCACCCTTGGGCAGAAAGCTTGCTTTATTCTCAAAAAAACTGGCATTATATTACAAGGGACACATGGACACTGCAAATAATAGACAAAGGATACAGGTTCCACTTCCACACTTTGCCAAAAAGAAATGGAATGCCAAACCTACCACCAAATCAGAGGGCAGAGGCTTTAAAGCAGATCAACAGCTTGCTTCAAATGAAAGCCATAGAAAAAGTACCACTTTCAGAACAAGGCCAAGGATTTTACTCCAGACTATTCCTTGTACCAAGGAAAGAAAATCAATGGAGGCCTATTCTCGACCTGTCCGGACTGAATACTTTCCTCCTTGTGCCAAAATTCAAGATGCTGACCCTACAGCAACTTCTTCCCATGTTGGGCAAGGAGTCTTGGCTGGTGACTCTAGATCTCAAGGAGGCATACCTGCACATCCCTATTCGACCAAACTGCAGAAGACACCTCAGATTTCTTGCAGGATCAGAGCATTATCAATTCTCAGCATTGCCCTTTGGCTTATCTACTGCGCCCAGAGTATTCACGAAATGCCTGGCATCAGTAATTGCACACTGCAGACTTCAGGGGATTCAAATCTACCCTTATCTGGACGACTGCCTTATACAAGCAGACAACAAGGTAAATTTGATAAAAGACTTTACCTATGCCATCCGCCTACTACAGGCATTGGGATACACAGTCAACATCCAAAAGTCAAGACTGGTTCCATCCCAAAGGATAACCTTTCTGGGTGTGGATCTAGACACAACCACCCAAATGGCCTTTCTCACAGAAGAAAAACAAAAACAACTTCCAGATTACTTCATGAATCTGACAAGACAAGCTCAGCTTACTGCAAGGAAAATCCTGCAGGCCCTGGGTTACATGGCATCCTGCATAATTCTGATACCACAGGCCAGGCTACATATGAGAAAATTACAATGGTATCTAAGGAGTGTATGGTCTCAACACAGTCACAGTTTGGAAACTTTGATACCAATCATTCCTTGCCTTCAAAAGGAATTCCTGTGGTGGGCTCAGGCCTGCCAGTCCAACAGAGGGTTGCCTTTCAACAAACCATCACCACGGACGCTTCAGACCGAGGATGGGGAGCACACATGGAGGACAAATGTATCCAAGGCCTATGGGCTCAAAGACAGCTACACATGCACATAAACCAAAAGGAAATGCTGGCAGTGATGCATGCAATCGAGGCTTTCAAACCCTTCCTCTATCAAGGCCACCTGTTGATAAGGACAGACAACACCACGGTCATGTGGTACATAAACAAGCAGGGAGGCACACACTCCTACCCTCTATGCCAGCTGGCTATGAATCTATGGGAGTTATGCCTGAAACTCAATATCCAACTACAGTCCCAGTTCGTGCCAGGAAAGGAAAATACACTGGCAGACAGCTTAAGCAGAACTACCATGGATGGACACGAATGGATGCTGCACCTAGACATCTTCCAACTCGTAACAAAGGCATGGGGAACGCCGGAGATAGATCTATTCACATCCCCCCTCAACCATCAACTGAAGACATTCTTCTCAAGGACATACCACCCACAAGCATGGAGGGTGGACTCTCTCTCTTTCAGCTGGAAAGCTCTAAAAGTATATGCCTTCCCACCTCTCCCTTTAATGTACAAGGTTCTACTGAAGATCAGGGAGGAACAGCCAAGAGTGATTCTGATAGCTCCAGACTGGCCAAGGCAACACTGGTATCCACTATTGAGGAGCATGTCACAGGCAAAACCATGGCCTCTTCCCCTATGGCCTCTTCTTCTGACGCAGAACAATTTCAAGATCATGCATCCCAACTTAAAAACATTGCAGCTAACTGCCTGGAAAATCCCTTAAAACCAATACAAAATGTTTTATCACAGACAGTGAAAGACATTATCATGGAAGCTCGCCGCCCTTCCACAAGGAGGACATACTCAGCTAAATGGAAAAGATTTTTCATCTGGAACACATCAAAAGGCTTAGATGTGACAGTGGCAAACATGACACATATTCTGGAATACTTAGCAGAACTGTTCCACAATGGCCTTTCCTATTCTTCCATTAAGATTCATGCCTCCAGCAATTTCAGCAGAATACAATTTGGATCCACCTATCTTCTCACACCTTCTACTCAAGCAATTTCTGAGAGGGATCAAAAATATCAAACCTCCAAGAAAACCCCCTTTACCTGCTTGGGATCTCAACTTTGTCTTGGAGAAACTAACACTTCCTCCCTTTGAACCAGCAGCATCAGCGGACCTCCAGTTTCTGTCTTGAAAAACTGCATTCCTTCTGGCAATAAATTCAGCAAGAAGAGTATCTGAGTTACAAGCATTAATGGCAGTACAGCCATTTCTTATCTTCCATCAGGACAGAGTTACACTAAGAACTAATCCTACTTTTATGCCAAAGGTGGTATCTAAGGTATCCTTGAACCAAGCTATTAACTTGCCTACGTTCTTCCCAAATCCACAGAATAGAGGGGAAAAACTTCTGCACACCCTGGATATACACAGACAACTACACTACTACTTGGACAGAACTAAAAGTAGCAGAAAAACTGACCAACTATTGGTAGCATATGCTGCTGGGGTGCAAGGAAAAGCAATTTCCAAACAGACAGTTTCAAAATGGATAGGAAATTGCATTCGATTTTGTTACTCCTTTCATGGAAAATCAGTTCCTGCAAACATCAGGCCTCATTCCACAAGGGCCACGGCCACCACTACAGCCTTCCTACGAGGGGTGGCTACCAAGGACATTTTAGAAGCTGCTACTTGGAGCTCCATGCATACATTTACCAAACATTACAATCTACCTTTATACTCCAGATCCAGAGCAGGCTTTGCTACTGCAGTCCTGCAGGGGATCTTAACTACACCATCCTTTTCTTAGTGCCTCCTCCCCCAGATTAGCTATGGTATTCTACCCATATGTTATGACTGCAGATGCATCCTTGAAGGACATAGTACAGTTTTGTACCTACCATAAATGTAGATGTCCGATAGGTATGCATCTGCAGTCAGGTTTACCCTCCCTCCTACCCCTCTGTGGTATTCTCAGGGTGTTTACCCCTCTCTCAGCTAGCTGGGGGAATCTATTATGGTGTATTTGTTTGTATATACTTGTGTGTGTGTGTGTGTGTGTGTGTGTGTGTGTGTGTGTGTGTGTGTGTGTGTGTGTGTGTATATATATATATATATATATATATATATATATATATATTTATTTATTATTTTGTAAATGTTTGGAATTCTATTGCATTTCTCCAAATGTAGCCTTCCTAGAGGGCACCTGGCATCTGGGGCAAGAAAAACTGAGGAAAATGGCGTCGGCTGATGCTTTTATACCCCAGACGCTCTGAAGTCGGGGAAAGTGCGACATCAGCCGAGGCCAGACCCAGACTTTGGAATCCGGCTGACCAAAGGGCTGCCTGAGGCAGGACAACCCATATGTTATGACTGCAGATGCATACCTGTCGGACATCTACATTTACTTTTTTGCCACGTCCTCAGTCTGAGGGTGCTACAGGAAAGAAAAAATAAACTTATATTGAAGGGACTCCTAAAACCTTCATTTGAGGAGTCTTTAGACTCTACTTCAAGTACTCGGTCTAAGGCTTCGAAGGCAAAGAAAAGATTTCCGGCTCCGTCTGTCTCCTCGGAGCCACCGGAGAAAACTTCTAAACTGGACTCTACCTCCTCGGCTCCTCTGTCCTCTGGGCCGCAGGAGGTATCTGTTGTGCTGGAATTCACCTCTGCTCCAATTTTATTGGAACCCATTTTTAGCCAGTCTCACAGTGTTAGGCATGGCTCTCCTGATAGGAGATCCCAATCCCCCTCTGTCCTCCAAGTCGTCCAGGCTGTCTGATTTGGATGTCGATAGGGTGGTTCAGAGGCTCCTGCAGTCGCCGGTGTTGCCAAAATTATTCTCTGCTCCGACCCAGTCGGCATCTGGAGCCCGTCCCGATACTTGTGTCGATGGTTCCTCCTCGAG